>NC_056728.1:1720354489-1720654489 GCF_019279795.1 Protopterus annectens | reverse complement strand
GCCCCTTGTGGGGGTGCAGACCATATGTTCCAAAGCATTTTGTTGACAAAGTCCAGGAACCTCTGGGCAAGCATGTTTGTGGTTGTAAAGTCTCCCAATCGATGGAGGGATAATTGAAATCTCCCATGACTTAGGTGTTGGGCTGTATGGTGAGTGTCTGCATGGTGAGCAACTCTAGTTAGTCCAGGTAGGTGGTGTGCTTTTCTTGGTTCATGGTGAGGGAACCTATAGCTAGAAATGATATGGTAAGGTACTTTGCCTTAAGTTAATTGGACATGGAGTAGTTTGAGACAGTCATTCTTCGACTAGGCTTGAGGTGTACTTGGCCTTAATGAAGATGGAATACACCTACATTGTTGGTTCTTTCATGCTCATTTTGAGGTCTGAATGTGGGGAAGGCACTGTATCCTTGCATGGCCAGGGTGCTCTCCGCTGCCTTGAACCATGTTTCCGTGACAACACAGATGTCAGCATCTTCCAAGGTGAGGAGTGCTTCCACTGAGTGTAGTTTCCCATTCAGACACCTAGCATTAAGGAGCAAAATCTTCAGTTTGTCTTGACTGGATTTTGTTACACAGGAAACATAATTGTTATTTGTCTTACATTTGTAAGACAAACCTGTGGATCATATTAATACTCACAAATGACATATGATTATTTACAAAATTCCAGATACCTGGGCTGGCAGCCTCACAGTGAGTACTACATCTAGCACCTGTGAGCCCCTTCTGGGAGTGCAGACCATCTGTTCCAGAGCATTTTGTTGACAAAGTCCAGGAACCTCTGGGCAAGCATGTTTGTGGTTGGCAACAGGCTTCTAATGAGTACCTCCAAGTATGTGGGTTTACGTGTTGTCACCTTATTTTGTGTCAGAGGTGAAGCATGTGTGCTGACAACTTTTTTGATGTCCAGTTTGTTGTTACGTGAGAGAATTTACTCCTATTTCATAGTGTAATTGCATCTTACTGCATAGGGTTCTATTTGTAATGCATTTAGTTTATTAATTATGCAAGCACAGAGATGATGTAAAATGCTTTGGTGATACATACACTCGGCTTATCTTGGTCTGGCTATCAACAGATCATATTAGTTTCTCATATAAGTTAGCCAAGTTCAGACAATACCTACCTTTTATAAAACCAAACTGCTGCTAATCTAGCCTGATGGGATTTTTAATGTCAGTGTTACAAAAAAAAGAATGTTATAATGTGCTACATGGCCTTATATATAAACTGAGCCTGTACTCTGTCTCAGGCTAAACTGCTTATGCAGAATCTGTGAAACAGTCGGTTATTTGTCTGGTCTCATGGAAGTAGTTTTCTTGGTTTGGGAGAGCACTTTCTGTACAAGTTCTTTAGTGATTATGGAGGTGGGGATTGAAGGCTATGGAGATCATAAGACTTTGTCAATATCCTAGCAAATCTGCCCAATGTCCACCAGATCAGTAGGTTTTGTCATTCAGGGTGAGCACTGTGTATTGTTGTATGCGGTTTCTTAGTTTTCTAACATGAAAGAAGAGTTTGTGATTATTCTTGGCTTCAGATGTCAACCTGAGTTCTTGGACTGCCGTAGCAGCTCTAATATCCTCTTAAAACATTTCAGTCACATTCCTAATATCGTCCTTGACTTGGGGATTTGTAGCTCTACTGTATACTGATGTTTTTTTTCTTTTATTATAGTCTTTATTCATGTCAGTGAACTGCCAGGATGGTTTGCTTTTAAATTTCTCATTATATTTGATTTGAATGGGACTCTGGATTCTATATATTTGTGGGTATAAAACTCATGGGTAAATACATCTGCTGAGAAAATGTTTGGGGTGCTGTACAAGAATTTTGAGACTTCATAATAGAATCTGAGAAGATTTCACCATAGAATTTGAGAACATTTCTGTGCTTGAAGTCTCTCAATTATGATACATTGATTTCAGGGACCATAGCTTGAGGGAAAAGATTACTATCTAAGGGCCTGACTAATCAGAGAGGGAGTTACTAGGACAGTTGTGCACAATAACACTACATTTAGAAGTAGAGTGTTAGGAATATTTTTCCTCTAGTTGGGCTACCAGGAATCTGACTGCTGAATTTTTATGTATTATATATTTTATTTTTTTATTATTTATCTGTATTTGACAGTTGTTGACCGGGTTAGTCCAGCTGAGCCAGAAGCCCATTTTCAGTGGAGACCTGAGGAGAAAAGCTCCGATTACATATCCTTATAACAAATACAACAAAGCATGAAAATCTAAAAAAATACATAGAGAAATGATAAACTGAAAGAAACAATATAGATTGGCCTATATACAACAGATTTTGAGTTTACAATTAACAGGGAGTAGGCATCACTGACTGAGTACAGCATCAATTAACCTCTAGGAAAAACCTCTGTAAACTGTGTGCAGTAAAAAATTATGATTAAGTCTCAGTAAACAGAGGACAGTGTAGGAGGATGTAGCCTAGGTGAAAGTACATTTGGAGATTTAGTACTAGTATAGTGTAGTAGTATAAACCTCAAGTTACATTGTATGTAAATACAGTGTAGATACAGGAGAAGAATAGGATGTGAATATCACTGAGTAGGGGCAATATATCTGAGAGGAAGAGTAAGGGAAGACAGAAGAACTGTACAGGCAGTTGGGTAGACAGATGAGAAGACATAAGGCTGGAAAGGGGTGGAGGCTTTAGATAGGTTCCTGACATGGACAAGTCCATGAATTAAGAAGGAGTAGTTTCAGTTGATTTTTGAATTGATTACTGTTAGAGGTATTTCTAATGTAAGGGGGAAGTTTATTCCAGGCTAAGGAGACATTGTGGTTATATAGGGATTTACCTATGTTTTTCTTAGGCATGCGAATGGCAAGCGGTTGTTGGTCAAGGCTTCTGAGAGGTCCGGAGGGGGTATAGAATGAGACTAGTGTTGAGAGAGAGAGGCAGGCTGTGGGTTTGTAGAGGATGTATTGAGTGATCTACAGTTGTGCTAAAAGCAGTTGATGGGAGTATTCAGGCCAATGGAGTAGCTTTAAGGAAATACAATGGTGGGATCTATAGGGCTGGTTGATTAGTGGCAAATTTGGCGATTTTATTACAGGTTTGCTCTAGTTGTGTGATTATAGTGGTTTGAAGGTTTGTAAGAATGGGAGCAGCATACAGAAGGCCAGGTAGAAGGAATGCTCTTGATAGGGATACTTTAGTTTCAGGAGTTTTTTGTTGTGATATAATAGTCCTAATTTTTGATGGGTCATCTTTATGGTCTGGTGGATATGGTGGTCAAATTTAAGTTGGTCATCTATAATGGTGCCAATGAGTTTTGTATACGGATCTGCTCTGATGATAGTATTATCTAGAGAGGAGATGGAGAAAGTGGATTTATGGACAGAGACTGCATTGGGAAGGAACAGTAAAAGTTTAGCTTTCTTAGGGTTTAGGATAAGCTGGTTCTCATTTAGCCATTTTTCGCTGGAATTGAAAGTGTTTTGTGTAACGGAAAGGAGCTGAGACAAGTTATCCGAGGAAGTAATGAGTGATGAGTCATCAGCATACTGGATAAGAGTAGAGTTGTTCAATGCAGAATAAAGATTGTTGGTGAAGATATTGAACAGAAAGGGGCCCAGAATGGAGCCCTGTTAAACCCCTGTATTTACAGGTAGGATTGGGGAGCATGAAGTAAGCCATCGGACAGATTGTAGTCTATTTGAGAGGTAGTTGGAGAACCATTGCACTGTGGCAGAAGTGGTTAAGATCAGTTAGTTTTGTAAGAAGTTTAGAGTGGGACACGGTATCGAAAGCTTTGGATAGATCAAGGAAAAAAGATGATACAAGTTGGTATTAGTTCAAAAAACTATCCTATGATAGTGTTGTAGGTAGTCCAGTCAATTGTCGGGTAGTTCAAGTCTGGCAGATTGATGGACTTATTTACAGGGACGTCAACCATGACATTTAGGAACCTGACATGGACTTCTAGGGTCATGGAAAGGGTCCTAAAAAAAAGGTGATAAAGAGATAGCTGATTTTCTTTGTATAGTGCGATTTCAAGTTTGATAAGCTGAATTTGTGGGTCTCTGGCAATATGTCTAGTGGTGATATGGTCTCTGACACATATGCCTACTCCACCACAGTTGTCACTGGGTATAAAGGCATGTTAAGCACTAAACCAGGTATGGAGGGAGTGATTTCTGGGTTTTAGTGATTATTAAAGAAAGACAGAAAGGTCTTCAGAAAGGATAGTTAGTGAGTGGGATAAAATGATAAAAGAGAGCTTAAAACATGGTAGAGATAAGAAAGAAATATGGGAAAAGGGTAAAAGGAATTAGATGATGTGACAAAGGTTAAAGTAAGGACAATCTCAGACTAAGAACATAGCAACTGCAAAATGTTGAAATGAAAATCAGGGAGTATTTTGATAATATGCATGAGTTAGAAAGATTGCTGTTAAGCAGCTATTTACTGAAAATTCCAGAGCACAAAAACTTTTAGTAGAATGACATAGGGTTGTTACCAAACTTAGGCAGTCTACAACAAGAAAAATAACCAGAGAGTAATTTGTATAATGAAAAGGAATGTGGAAACCACAAAAGGGCACAAATGGAAACATTTATGGGTGACTTAATTATGCTAACGTTAGAAGCAAGCGAGACATAACAATTAATAGTTATGATAGGAAAAAACTTTGATGTACAATCAATCAACAGGGAAGTCTCAAGGGCAAATGGTACTCCTGTGGAAGTATAACAAGAAAAAAGGGATAAAGAACTAGAAGGAAGTTTGGAAGTTGTGAAAGAAGAAAGGGGTAAAGATCTGGAAGGTTTTGCTTAACAACATTGGGGGTGGAGTACCAGCATGTTAGAAGAAAGGGTCTATATTACATTGTTGAACTCACAGGAGTTCAAACAATGTAATATCGAACCATGAAGTTCGAAACCCAATAATTACGAAAACACAGAACAACGATTTTTTTCCCCAAGGAAAAAAAATTGCTGTTCCATTACAAAAAAAAAAAAAAAAACACACTTTAATGTGGGGGGCTTCGCCCCCCACACCCCCCCTACTTAAATATACCAACTCCAAGATCACACCACAGTGGAGGAAATAGCAAAGCCCCGAAAACGAGCCACCTATTTTTTCCCTGGGAAAAAAAAAAATAAAAAATAATCGGTGTGCCGTGGCTTCTCTATTTTCGTATTTCGAACATTTGGGTTCGATATTACAACGTTTGGACTCCTGTGAGTTCTACGTAATATAGACCCTAGAAAAAGTGTGATGGCTACATTATTCAGGGAGGGTAAAGACCCTTCAGACCCAACTTCATATAGACCTATTTCAATTTTATGTCAAGATTATAAAGTGCGTATGGCCATACTAAACAACAAGAAAAATGACAAAGGTGTTGCCATAATTGATAGATATATATTAATGTGGCCTTGTGGAGGGGAGGCGAACATCTGACAGCATTAACAGAACAAGAAACCAGAGGGAAAATGCGGTTATTGTTGGTGGATCGACAAAACATTCAATGGTCCACTGGTATTTTAGTAGTAAGGTAATGTCAGCATTTGCATTCCATGACAGAATTATATGGTTAATTAGGATGATACATGAAGGGTCAGAGTCAAGAATTAAGCTGGGAGGGTTCCTCTCCAAACTATTTTTAAACAGAGCAACAATGCAGGGGTGCCCTCTTTCTCTTTTGCTATTTGCCTTGCATTTATAGACATTAGCAAGGAAAATAAATGATTCACAAATTCAAGGATATAACTGGTATGGTGATCAAGAAAAGTTACTTGTATTCAATTTGATATTATATTGCTCTTGATTAATCCTAAAAAGGATATGCTGGTGTTGTGGAACATTTAGAGACAGTTTCAAGTCTTTTCAGAATATACTTATAAAAAAAAAAAAACAAAGGCTACAGCAGTAAACTATGTACACATATATGAATTGGGTCTGCAATACACGTTTATGGAGACATGAAAAAATGAAATATTTAGATACACTTATTAAAAAGAATGATATTATGGCAGCTAAGGAACTGAGAAAAGACTAAACAAAAGATAATACAAAAACTGAGAAACTTGAATCTCTTGATTACAGACATGGAAAGTAAAATAAAAATAAAAGAACATGTTTGTAGTCCTTTAAGTTTTATACAGAAATCAGGCAGCTAAGGAACTGAGAAAACACTAAACAAAAGATAATACAAAAACTGAGAAACTTGAATCTCTTGATTACAGACATGGCAAGTAAAATAAAAATAAAAGAAAATGTTTGTAGTCCTTTAAGTTTTATACAGAAGTCAGACCTATTTTTCACAACAGGACACGTCATGGACCAATAACTAATACAGAGTTGAAGGAAGTTATTTGGAATGAGGAACAAAGCAAAAATTAAATGTGATAGCCGATTCTCCCCACAGAACAAGGTGGTTTGTGATTTCTAATTAGAACAGGTATTTTATAACTATGTAATGATGAAAGGATGTAGCTATTTAAGAAGAAAGGACAGAGCAGGATGTTGCATTAGGTCCTTTAAAGAGACCAACAGCCATGCAAAATGTTATATTCATAAAGTAATAGAAAATATTCTAAGAACTCTCAATACTGGTATGAAGAAATGTGAGTTTACCAATAAGAAAGACTGCAAATAGGAGAATAAAAAGAAAGGAGGATGGGGTAAGAATTTAATAAAAAAATAGCAAAGTAGACAATGTTTTTGGAGCAAAGAACTAGAGAGGGAAAGTTAATGCAGTGGGAAGAGGTTAAGCAGAACTTTGGACTGCACATTAGAGACTGCCTTCCCTACCAAGGACTGATAGAGTATAGGTAGAGAAGGGTTCAATGGATTACTAAATGAAAGACCAGTTCTACTACACTTTTCAGTTGAGTGAAGAACATCAGTTGCCGTTAAAGAGAGACAATTAAGGGGCCTATAATACACTGTATTGGCAATTATAAGAATTGGTCAGAGATTAGAAAAGACTGGGAAGAGAGAATAGAAATGCAATATACAAGTGAACAATGGGAGGACATCTGTACAACTCCTAAATTAAATACCACGCAAACATTAGAAACGTTTTTCTTGGGTAGATAGCAAATGCTGGAGGTGTAGCTGGAAAAAGCGGTAACCAGGAACGTGTTTAAAGGAAATTAAATGGGTCGGTAGATTTTAAAACCTCTCTACAAAGTGCTTTTCAGAAACGTTGAAACAGCAAATGGTTGTAACCAAGGAAATTATTCTTTTGAGCTGGGATATAGAATCTAAATTGCCCACACATAGTAAAACCATACCAAGTTTATTAACTGTCAAAAAAGGAACTACCAGAAATGGAAATCAAAATCTAAACCAACAGTAACTGAAGTGCTGAATATATTAAAGCAGATAAAAGGAAGCAGGAAGTTACAATTGGAATAAGAGGACTTTTTGGGAACAATACATGCAGAATAATGCTCAGAAAGAGGAGTGAAATTTAAGGGAAGGCAGGATGTAATGTTCATGACAATGAAAATTATGTATACTAGAAGTAAATAAAGTTATTTGTATAAATATGTATAATGGTATGTTTTATTCTGTTACTGTATATCTACCCATGTCACTTTTTAAACATGTCATGTTTTAATAAAGTTGTTTAAAGAATAAAAAAATTAAAGACATGCCTTCCTTGAGCTACACTAATCTCCTCAAAGTCCTCTCTCTCTCCTTTTTCCTACAGATTTGACAGGGGTCTAGCCTACAGATTCTTAAAAGATCCAGTACTAGATGATCTAGATCTAGTCATCCAGCACAACCACAAAAAACACTCTAAACATCCACTAAGGGGATCAAAATCTCCACTGAAATATAAAAAGGACCTGCTGGTGAGAAAGATATCTCTCTATGAGAATCCCTCTTTTATGGAATAGGCTTCTCTTGAACGTAAAACAGATTGACCATATGACCTCTTTTGCATGTAAATTGTTCAAATGGATGGGAAATCATAAATACACCCATGCGGCTGGCTCCTCAAGCTCTCACTGAAAGGGGTTGAAGTTAGGTAATAAATACATTTTTAGTCTGCCTCTTAAGTCCTCAGTGAAATAGGATGCAACTATGTATTAAATATTTATGACTGTGGCTAATCACGATTTGGGATCTTGCGGTTATACTGCAAATGTTCCTTACAATCAACAACTTAATATTAACCTATGAACGATAAATAAAATACTTCCAATTTTGCCAACCTGTGTTTTTAACACGTTTCTAATAATGCTTTCTAATCCTCAATTCTGCTATTGTCCCTCCACTAAACAATTTCGTACCAGGGAAGGGTAAGGGTCAACTTCTTCCAATTCCACCTACAGGAAAAATAAATGACTTTAAAGCAACTTTAGCACCCTCCAACCAGACACAGCTCCCAGGCTGAGTCTGTAAAAGGTCCGTGGAGATTAGTGCTCTACCCCAGAAAACAAATACAAATAAATAAATACATACATACATTAACAAAAAATACAGATACAAAACATCATACAAATTTCATTTTACACTTGCTACAAGGCCTCATAACTGGCCTGATGTTTAACTTCAAAGTTACATACACAAGAGAAACTTATTTTCATTGGTATTTCCATGTAAAGTCAAATCTAATGTTTTAAACTTAGAATCAAGCACTCTAAGCCAGGCCTGAAAAGCCTACTAACATATTTGCATTTGTATCCATTAATTTTCATTCCTTCAAAATGTGATGTTTGTCTGTAATGACACTAAGAAAAAATACCAGGCTTGGTGGGTTGTTACACAAAGTGACCGCTCAAGAAGATGCCATTTAGTAAACTGAATTTCTTAACTACAGATCAATGCAAAATACATCTGAAGAGTAAATACATCCATAAAATTATGTTGCTTAGATTCTAGACACAATGATAAAATAAGCATGAAAATAATACCACACAATTTAACCTTCTTATGACTCAGATTCTGCTAACTGTTCAAGAAGCCAACAACATTTTCCTCACTTTGACTGCAGCCAGCTTAATACAATTTAAAAAGGAAAGATCATTTTCTAGTAATTCAGACAGGAGTACAACATTTAGGGTGATCAAGTGACAAGAAAACTTTGGTCTGCTGAACTGCCATACAGCTATCTGACCATTTAAAGATGAAGCTCAGGGCAAGATCAGGAAAAGACACATCCTGCCACAACCACCTACATGTAAACCATTCTATGCAGATTCTACAATTTCAAGACACATTACTTACATTTACATACTAACTTGTGTAATCCTTTAACACTTCATAAAAACAATTAAAATATCACACTGCAGACTACAGTATGTGAAAGACACGGTCACAAGTCTCCAGAATGTCTTGGGGAAACTTGACTATCAAAAGCATGACATTCATGCCACAGTGAGTAAAAAGCTCCATTAACAGAAAACTAAAACACAACTGCACTCACTTTTTCTTTTGTTTTCCAACAAAAGAAAATCACTAGCAACAACTAGCAACTTTCAAAAAATACTTCTGTTAGTACTTTGGTGGCACACATCAAACCTGAGCCTGAAAGAAAGAAAGACCTGATTATCTGGGAAAAAAAAGCAAATACCATCCTCATCAGCAAAATCCTACTCATATCTGGGATTAGCTCCCACTAGAAAAGGAACATCAAACTAGGATGCCTGACTAAATTATACAAAGATCCACCTCAACAGCTGGAGCTACAAGATTTCATTATACAGTATCACAATTAAACACCAGTTTTGCACAAATCAGGGAAAAAATAAGTACATGGATTTAAAACCAAGAAAATGTTTTTCTAACACAAGTAAACAAATTCACTCACTTCTGGTTACCAAGTGGGAGAATGTTTAGGCGGATCATTTTCAGATACAATCCACATTACAACACAATTAGCTGTAAAACAATTACAAACAATACAAAAAACTCCAAATTAGAAAATGAGATCCGACAAAGTAAGGCTGAACATAATAAAAAAAAGTTCCTAAGTAAATGTCATTAGCAGATGAAGTAGATGACACTAATAAATGTCAGCCTGAGACAGTAAGACATAGTGTCCAAGCTACAAAAGCAAAACAGATTGATTTAGCAATCTTTTCTAGATGCTGCCTTAATGAAAAAGAACACATGCCGCAGTGTTCTGGACTCTGTAGTTGAATCAGAACAAGCAGAGCTTACAAATAAAAATAATATGAATTTGTTGAGCTCTTCAGTTTTGGACAAGTCTCAAAGCAATTTACAGGATTTATGTACAGAGACATAAATTACTGCAGTACATCTCCAGGCCAATAATGAAATGCATCACAGGATGGTAGTGTGAGGGGGTACGGCTCTGAAGTACTTGTCATGGAAATGCTATACATACGACTTGGTATTAAACACCATTATCTGAATATAGACACACAGTGCTTCAGATGTACATAACCACAATCAACACAAATTACTTACTTTACTATGCTTTACTCTATTTCATCAAACCAACACCAATCAAAAAGAAAGCACCCCATTATCTGCAAACATAATTAGACATATTTGTAAAGGATAAACAGTGCAGGACAACATCAGCTATCAAAACGTAAAAATAATATCATACGGGTCTTTTCTCCACAACCCCAGATAGTCACATCAACATTTGATCATTCCACTGTATCACAGTTCCCTGCAGAAAACTTACCTTTTGGTCCTTGCTGACCCATTACATTAGCCAAAAAGTCCATGCAGCTCATAGCAACATCCACCATCTGTAGACTATCAGCTGCAGAGATGATTCTGCTGAAGTTGTGCTTCCCAGGTGGCAGTTTTCCTGAGTAAACCATTTCCAGCAAAAGCATAAATTCATCTGGGCTAACAACAGAGGAGTTAATTGAGACAGTATCAGTATCCTGAAGCAATGACTTGAACAGCGAGCTGGAGGCAGCCAAAACTAGCTTGTGTGCTCTGAACTGACCAGTACCAATAAGAATGGTGCAATCACAGAACTGGTGTTCCTTCTGCAAACTGTGCAGCTGCCGCAGAAGCTGCTTGCTGTGATTCGGAAGCTCCATAGTATGAGCGCTGATGGAGCAGCTCCACACTTTTTTTTGGTGTAAAAATTTGTTTTACCTATGGAAAAAAAAAAAAAAGATGCATTCAACTTACAGCAACTATAAATAACTTTAATCACAAAAAAAAAAAAATCAAAGAAAACAGTAATGACGTTGCGGCTTAAAAGTTACAGGCAATTATTAGAATTAATGAGCTAATTGTTAAGAGACTGGTTAATAATCACTCTGTACATAAAATAAAAGAGTCAGTCAACCGCTGTCCAAACAGAATCTTTGTGACCCTAAATCAACACAGCCAGCAGTGTGACACTATTTTCTCACAATCAACAATCCAGCTAAATGACCCACTTCCTTAAGAAATCCTTAATCATGTAGAAACACATTTAGTATATTACCAAATACAGGGATGTACAAGATCAAACAGTCAAAACATACATACATAGAAGAGCTTAAAAAGACAAAGTAAATTAGAAGAACTGCACCAACTGAAATGCACCCCAAAGACTTTCTGGTATCAACTTTCTTCCCTGATCTAACTCTTTGAAAAGAAAAATGCAAGAGCAGATCATGAGCATTTTTGACTCATCCTCTTCTGCAGTTATTACCAAGTGATCTACTGCCCTGAAATGAACCCATCCAGTTCAGGATTACTAACACGCCAAACAAATCCTTCTGTAATTAATTTAATCTAATTTGAAATATAATGGCTACTAATTTCCTGCAATCTCCTCTGATCTCATTTCCAAGTTTTCCTAATGTTTTAACTTACATGGATCTTTACCACTTAAATAACTGCAATGATTTGTATCATCTACTGCCTATGCACTTTTTCATACCTTCCTGTGTTTCATGACCACAAGTCCCAAATCTTTCCATTTAGCTTTGCTTTTAAGAGTTACCGCTACTTCACTCCTAGCAGACTTTTTAATCAAATGTAACTCCTCCATTTTACACTGCCTCACTACTATCATCACCTTCCCGGTACCAGTTTTAACCAGCTATACCTAGATCTGGTCTGTAGTTACTTTTTCTAGCGTTATCTAAACTCATTAGGATTGTTGCTGCTGTTTTGCTCCAATCTTCAAAATCTCTCACACTACAATATACAGCCTGTCCTTTTGATAAATCATATCCAAACCACAGAATCAATTTAACTTCACATTCACCATTTCATAACTGGCTTCTTTCTGATTTACAACACCTATAATTCCTAACTCCTGCCACAACCTTCTCCCAAAGTCTCTTTCATTGGTTCCTTGCATCATTATCAAATACAATATTCATTATAATCTCTCAGTGTTCAACAATGATTATGATCTTTCAAATATTCAAAGATTGATTCCAAACATATATTATGCAAGTCCACAACCTCTGCATGCCTTCAATTAAGGTAAAATCACAGATTTTGTCATCTGATCCTCAATTTCTCCAATCACTCCTCTCATAAACACACATCATTAGCTGTAGTTTGGCATCACATTAGCAGACTTCAATTCTCACACCACAATCTCTACATTTATGATCCCAAACTCATCCCATAATCACTGCTCTACTTTATTACTATAGTCCTTTATGCTTTTCATTAATACCCTAATTTTGACCCCTACTTATGAGCTTTTCTGAAACTTAAAAGTTTTTTCTTATTCCAAAAACATGTAATAAGCACAGATGCAGAAGCATCAGACAGAATTCTGCAATCAATATATACTCTCAAAGATTTCAGATCTGCAATTATTTCCACATTAACAGCTTCAACCATACAAAATTTAAAATGATAGTTCATGAACACAAAACAAGTTAAATGAAAACTACAATTTGCAGAAAAATAATGTTAAGAGTTTCAATAATACTGCTGTCAAACTGATAATGGTAACCCTGCAGTCTAGTCCAAGTTCACACTAATCAATATTCATTTGCATCCAATCAAATCCAATAACTGCACCCTGAGTTCTAAAAGCATCATTTGCACTTTGTGCCCCTAAGCGATACCGTTCACATTCTCAAACACCCCCACCCGTTCACCCCGGGTTACCTGCTCTTCTCTCTTTCTCCCTCATTGACAACTGCAGCGCTTTATTGAGACAGCAGCCGCAGACACGGACACCCGGAAACAATGAAGAAAATCAGAATGCCATACAGCCATCTTGAATCCCGAATCCAAGCAAGCGCGGAGAGACGCAAATGTTGGGAGGGGGCTGTATTCTAATATTAGCATCAGGAGCTGGAACAAAAACACCCTCGTCATGTGACATGGGCACTGCTGGTTGGTCCTTACAGAGTTTGAGTTTTTTTGCTAGCCCTGTGTGGATTCAAGATGGCGGAATTGCGGTGGTGTGAAAAGAAGACTGGTTGTTGAATGGCTGTAGCTTTATTGTTCTCGAAATGTTCATGTCCGCAATTGAAGTATCAATAAAGCGCTTCAGTTGTCAATGAGGGAAATAACAGGTAATCTTCCCTGTTGCCAATAAAGTCGTGCTATGAGCACGTAGGTATATTATAAGTAATTCTAATAGCAAAAGGTTTAAATGTGTTCGTCTGTGCCATAATTAATTATTAGCTTTCGCTGACAGTAACATTTGAGTTATTTGCCCCTTGCAGTACAGATGAGTGAGGTCGATTTAATAAGTGATAATTGAAAACTTGGAAGAGATTTGCACTCAACGGAATCTGTTAACACTAATTGGATAGTTATATGTATGTGGACAATGGACGTTGTGTGTGTACCTGGAGCGCGTTGGTACAGACGCAATTAGTATTTAAATACTTGTTTCTTATATCACACATATTATAAAGGCGTATAAGAGCAGGGGTGCAAAACTCCTCCTCCACTGTTACGTGAACGAGGAGCCATTCACAAGAAGGCAATGTTCCATCACGGGGTGCCCGTGACATCATGGGGATCCCGGAGGTCCCCCAAATCATCAAAACCTAGAGAGAAAAACTAGGCTGCGTAGTAGGTTGCCTGCTCAGCATTGTTGCGACTACTTTGTTAGTGTCTGTTCCTGAAGCTGTCGGGAAATATACGCTTGTTCTGCTGTAGTCTCTGTTGAAAATATTTATGTACATGGTTTCAGACGCAGTATTGATTTTTGATACTGTGCAATGCAATACCATAATGCGTTTTTTATACACGTTTATATTACTTTTTTTGTAGTTGGACAAGGGTTGCAGGTTTGGGTACATGCGCCACTAACACCTCTCAATGTCTGTAAAGCAGATACCTTGCAGGCTTTGTTACACCGTGCTAGGAAACTAAGGATTCAGAACAGGATCCCGTTATTTTTATTTATTTAAAAAATATTGTATAATATGCTCTCAGTCATCATGTGTAACTGCAATACGTAATTCTGGGATTCTTTCGTTAGAATTAAATGTTGTCGACCTCCTTACCCAGCTGATCATAGTGGGCTATTTTAAGATTTTGCAGAGCATATTGTGCCAACAGCTTCTGCATAAGATTAGGTTTGACTTGCAAAGACTAACAGTTATTAAATTTTAGTCAGTTCTTTTACTTAATACCATGTACAGTGTTTTAGGAACGAAATTATACTTTGTCTCAGTAGTTATTGCGCTTACGGCTTATTTGTATTATTTCATATTATATTACTATATTTTAGGTACAAGATAATATTTTCAGCAGCAGTTAGATGGAAGAAAATAATTATTGCTCTAAAGGCAAGATACATCATTTATCATTTTTTTTCCGTATGACATGGCATTCTAAGTAGGGAATTGCCATGTTAAAAGGAAATGTGGCATACCCCTCATCCTCTGAGCATTTAAAAATCTTTAACGCTGGCCTTTAAAAAATCATAGCAGAGAGCGCCAAGGAAGAATACTTTATTTATAATAGACGCTCTGTAGATACTTGATCTTGTGTGGTTAGTGCTGAGAAATCTTAGTATGGGCTTGTTTCAGTTATTAAACAATGGGTGTACACTTGAACACCTACTTTTATAAGGAAAGTCAGTATTTCTTAGAGGAGCAAGGTAAACTTTAGGGTTAAAGTTCACAGAGCTATGCATCAATCATAGCAGTTGAGTGTTATATGTGGCTAATAGTATCTTTATTTACTTATTATTGGGTAACTGGATAAGTGAGCTGCTTCATAGGTGTGTACTAGGCTAATGGCCTTGGAGCAAGCCTAGCCCATAGGAGTACCCTGGCATCGTGCCACCTGATGTTACTTCCCAGTGCCTCTGTCGAGTAGAGCCACTGGAGTGATCCCTGGGGTGAATTTTCTATTTCTCATCCACTCATCAAGATTTCTCTTGGAGGGCCAGTGAAGTGCTCTGTTTGACATGTATGGGAAGTCTATTCCATAGCATAGGCAATCTCTGGGTTATGAACCTGTCCCTCCAGCATGTTCTCTTCATTGTGATAATGTGGTTGAGGTCTCTGGAGCTTGTGGTGTGGAGGGATTGGGACTTCTTTAGATGTAGCATTTCTAACAGAGCTGGGTTAGACATGGCTTTGTAAGTCAAGCAGAGATCGCCTGTAAGTAGGTGATATGAGACAGAGAATAGTTGGAGTTTTTTGAGTCTGTCCATATAGGACAAGTGTTTAAGGCCTAGGATCCTCTTTGTGAGGTACTTTTGCGGCCTCTCCAGTTGTTGCAGGTGTCAAGTGAGGTACATGCCAAATGGGGCATTGTACTCGATGACTGGCCTAATGAGGGGAGAGTAGAGGGAGACAATGACCTCTTTCTTCCTGGATGCAAAACCCTTAGTAATGAGATGTGCCACATAGAAAGACTTTCTGACCACAGTGGCAATGTGGTGGTCAAAAGAGAGAGGCTGCTGTCAACCTGTGTTCCCAGATCACTTATAATACCTTCTGTGTTCAGTGAACTACTATCGATGTGGTAATTTATGGGAACTGGGTTTTTCCCAAAGGGGATAATGACATTTTTTGGCATTGAGCTTAAGGCCATGGTTCTGACACCAGCCGTTGGTCTCAGTGAGGCCTTTCTGTAAGATGTCAACATCACTTGGGGATAATAGCTCCCAGCTTGCAATTGTCTGCGAACTGTGTCAGCCAGAATCCCTTCATGTTGGCCTGGACTTTGGAGAAGTAGATACCAAACAGGAGAGGAACCAGGACCAAACCCTGTGGGACTCCACTCGTGACTGGTCGGCAGTCTGACTTGGAGTCAGCTAATTTCACACTGTGGGTTCTATCTGTAAGCCAGTTTGCTACTCGCCTAGTGATATAGGGGTTGATGCATAGCCTAATGAGTTTTTCTATGATTCCTGAGTGGGGAATGGTATCAAAGGCCTTGGCCAGATCAAGGTAGGCTGTATGAACTATTGCAAGCCATGTCCCAAAAGTACAGAAACAGAAGCAAACAACATGAATATTGAATCACACAATGCCTACAAACCGATGCAAAACCAAATGTTTTTTTAAAGGGTGTTGAAACAAACATGCTTATTGCAGCTGCTTACAATTGTTACAGAGTTGTTAACATTTACAGTATATACATAAATTCCACTTTGAACTTCAGCATTTCAGGAAACGTGCAGGATAACATTTAGGATAACAAGCAGGGAAAGACTGCCATTGAGCATTTCACAGTGACTGCCTTGCTGGAGGTAGTATGCAGTCTGATAACAAATGATGACATTAACCATTGTCCCAAAGCATTTACACAATTTCTTTGTGCAAGTGTTTGAAGAAGGCCTTTTTGAACTCCGTGAGAGTTTCCACTCCCCTTAATTCAAGTGGGAGTGTGTTCCATAATCCCGAGTCTAGTAAGGAGAAGGTATGTTCTCCAGTAGCTGTTTATATGGAGGTCTTCTTCATGTGATAGCTTTCTCTTGGATATTTCTTAGGGAGTAAACCTGGTCTTCAGTGGGTAGTTTCCATCTGAAAGGTATGCAACAGCCACTGTTTAGTATTTTGTAAATAAGCGTACGTAGGAGATAGAGTGACCTTTAGCTGACTGGAAGCCATTTTAGACATTGTAAGAGATTACAGCAGTGATATCTACTATCACCAAGAAGAGCAAATCTGCATATTTTATCTTGTTATCTAAAGTCCTTGGGGAATTTTGTGTTGAGTAAAAGGTAAACAGAAATGACTGCATTCAGTTTAAAGAGAAGAGCATTTTTGTCTATGGAAAATAGAGTAAACGAGAGATTTTACATTAGAGTTTAAGTTGAGGTGGTATTGTGTTAGTTATTTTGTCTATATGATTTGAAAAAGTAAGAACAGGATCAAGTTAATTCACATGTATTTGTATTTAGAAACAAGGGAATTATATAGTTATTGGTGATGCTAATAAGAGGTAGGTGAGACTTTTTGAGGTGTTGTAAATAGCATAAGATTATTTTTGTGTGGTTCATTAGAATGTGATTAGAATTGCCCTTCTTGCATAGACTGGTGTAGTTTGTTCTAAAAATCAGAAGGGCATTTACTAGGTTGTAATAGAAGGATGTCATCTGTATACAGTATAGCATCAAAGGATGGGAGGACATCTGTAAGATCATTAATAAATAATGAAAACAGAATAGGACCCAGAATTGAATCTTGTGGTACATCTGTGTTTAAGGTGCCAAGTGATGATAAGATGTTGTTATTGTGGACTTGTAATGTTTTGTTCTCTAGATAACATTGGAAACATTTGATAGTGTTGTGGCCAGAATTGTTTGTTCAGTTTCATAAGAAGAATAATGTGATTAACGGTTACAATGTATTTTACAGATTTACTTGATTTCTATGGTCATAATTTCAAATGGGTAAAATGTGTACCTAATTAAGCCTGTCAAGGGTGTTTCTTCATAAGATTTATTTATGTTATGAAAAACTGGTATAACAAGATATGGTAGGGTAGATTTTACAACTTATTTTGCATTATTTTTTCTACTGGTTTTGAATCTTTAATTTTTGTTATGGAATATCTAGTTAATGCTGTAATGTTAGAAACATCAGGCACACATTTACTGCTGTCTTTGCTATTTATTTATGAAAGTGCCAGTTGCTGATTGTTAGGCAGTTGAGTCAAGTTGATTTTAAAATGTAGTACTAAAAATGTATAACCACAGGATCTTATTCCAAAAACTGTATGTATTTTGCCTTATGCAAAATCTGAAAAAAAAAACATTGTGAATGACTGATCCTAATCTGTACTGCATAAGAAAACATAAGGAGACCATGTATACTCTTCAGGCACAGCTACTCAAGGTCAAATTACTTTTCTGAACCAACTGATGAGTTAGACTGGTATCCACATATGGAAGTAAAGAACGTGTGTACCAGATGTTCAGTCTCCACAAAGATTGTGATGGTTTTTATAACCTCAGTGGATTTCTCAACTCTGGAATCAGTTGGGATACTTTCCAAACTTCTACCCTTATAATGTCATGCCAGCATCATGCAAAGACTCGTTAAAATCCATAGATACTACATATTCATTTTTTTTTTTTGTAGATGACCTCAGTTTTCAGGATTTTAATGTCCATGGCCATTTTGGTCTCCAGTTTATCATTGTTTTTTTCTGTTTGTGATTGTCTTTTCTTTCTATGTGAAGCTATACTGTAACACTCTGTTTAGTTATTACACTGAGATCTACTTTGGTACTCCCCTTCCCATCATATCTTGAAGATGCACAATCTGATTCAGTGAATGGTTCTTATCTCTCAAGTGTACCTCATTATGAGTAAGGTTCTCATTTTCAGTGTTAAAAGGTCCGTGTTCCTCACAAGGATCTGCCATACATTCATTGTTACGAATTTTGTTTTAACTGATAGCCATGGTAAAAAATAAAAAATCATATTAATTCAGCAAAATAACTGTTTTATAAGTATAAAATAACATAACACATTTTAACCACCCTGTGGCTTTACTTGTTGAAGTTTAATAAGTGTTCCACAATTTGCCCATTTGATCCACAGTATGAGAGGTGGTGTTCCACATTTTGGATATGGAATGACTGGTCCCTTACACGTTTACCATGCTGATATTTCTGTAAATTCTGCTACTTTCTTATAAGTTCAAAGGTAGGTACTAGGCTATCGGCCCAAGGGCCTACATAAGCCTGGCCAACAAGGTTCCCTGGCTTACACCACCCAAGAAAGTTATTTTCCTGTGCCACTTAAATCAGTATGCTTGTTTTGGCTTAATTAGGTAATATCCTTTTCAAACAGGCATGTTAAAAGTAATTCTGCAGGTAGCTCACATATAATTGCAAGTGGAGATGTTTCTGTACTGCAGCAGAAATGTCAAGCATATATCTTCCACATCCAACACTGTATTCAGCATCCTTTATCATTGCTTCTTTAAATGTCTGAACATACTTTTTTTGCTAAGTCATTTGTAGGAGGATGTTCATGTATACCAGCGGAATGGATGAGTCCATTTTGTTTAAAGAGACAGAAAAACTTTTCAGATGCAAATTGTGCGCCGTTATCAATAGCAGTATATTTTGGTAAATGTTAAGAAACAATCTTCTTGCTGATTCTAGCTGAGTATTTCTGACCATTTCAAATATGCAATCACTTCACTTAAGAAAATAGTATTCATGAATGGACTTGCACAGTAAACATTTAGCCTTTTTTAACATCCTTTTTTAAATTCCCATGAATGCAAAAAAGCTTGTTTATGCACTCCTTTTCCCCATTTGAGATGGTACACATTCTTTACTACTGTATTTGCTTTCGTATTACAGCTTTGGACAGCAAACTTTAATGCCAGGTTCTTCATTTTTACAGTACTAAAATGATCAACTTTTAATTCCCCTGAGTTAGTGATTTCTTCAATTTCCACATAATAATGACTGCGGTTCCCCAGAAGATTCTGTACACATAGTTCAAAAATTATTTTACTTTGTACATTAAACTCTCATATACTCTGTGAGGCTAACCTTCTGTCACAAAGCTTAACGTAAGTTCTCTTGTCAGTCTGAATCACTTGTGTTGTCTTAGCTTTCACTGGAAGTCAATGGAAATGGTGTTCCATAAGAGCATTTATACACTGCGTCATCCCTTCTCTTAGTATCTGGTTATAGATTTCGTGAGACACCATCAGCATTTCCACATCCCTAGGATGTTCTGTATTTTTCCTGGTAATTATAATCTGATAAAATTAGAGCCATCTATTAATGGATGCTTTTGTCATGGAAGCCGGATGCTTACTCTTATTAGATTGTGTTAATAATTCATGGTCTATAACTATAATTACAACAAAAAATAAATTCTGTACTCTAAAGGTACTAAGGATCCATGTCCCTTGACTGAGTTTTATTAAAACTCAGTTTACAAAAAAATGATCCCATTCAAAAAAAAAAAAACTTACATTGCAGACATTTTTCCACACACACACACACACACTTAGTCTCGCTCATTGTCCATGTGTGGGAGGCCTTCACCTGCATCTCAGTTATCTAATAACACTGCCACATACCCATCCCAGGGAAAGGTGCAACTTTCACTGAATTGCACTTTTGATAAAACCTCATTGAAATGACATGCTTCAATTTGCAGACTCATGTCATTCAAAAATTAGATCCTCTTTCATTTTTGTATGTTTTGTCCTACTGGAGAAAATTGTAGAAACATAAGCATTTGGTCACATTTCACCTGAAGATATACTATTAAAATTACAGCTTTAATATTACATGCTGAAGCTTTACAATCTAATGTAGGAGGCAGGTTTTAATCATAATAACTTTATTATACATTATTAATTCTTCACATTTTAAATGCTTTCTGTGACTGTCATTTCCATTGTTATAGAATCTTCTTTTAACAACACATACAAGAATAAGAATGCCACAGTGAATTGTAGTTAAACACAAACAATGCAGCTATGCATAATTGTTCACTAAGCCCAGAAATTGTTGTATCTCTTTCCAAGAAGTACTGCCATCACATCAGATGAAAAATGTAATCCTTTGTTATTCAGCACATACCAAACTCAATTTGTTGCTGTCCAAGTTCATTTTTTTAACTGTGTAGCACATTTTTTTTCTTGCAGATTCAACAATACTTTCTGTAAATTGCTAATGTGTTTACTTTCTTCCCACCCTATGACTAATAAATCAAGATATGCTAATACATTTAGAACCTTCAGCAAGTTTTCCATGATTCTTTGAAAAAATGGCGGGTGGAAAACTTGATCTAAATTGTAGTGTGTTATGTACACACACACTCCTTTTTGCATGTTTATGGTTACATGTTGGAATCATAGTTAAGCAGTACTTGTTGATAGGTAGGGTAGATACAAAATCAGTTTTTGAGAGCTCTGTTCCACTCCTCGGACCTGCCATTAACTTGTCCGTTCTTGATAATGGATATATTTCTTTGTTAGCAGCTTAATCCACAGTTCATGTGTATTTGCCACAAATTAATTACATTGTCCTCTTTTCTACTTGTACAAGAGAGGTAGTCAGTTCTCCATGTTTCTCTGGACTGATATTATCACTGCAAAAAATATCCCAAACAATGGTATAACAGCCCTGTATTTCTTATGCTTAGTCAAGCACTCTGCTTGTGCTGTGCTGATGAGGTCATAACAAGGCTGAAATATGCATATCCAAAAAGAACCTCCTGCATGCAGGCAAATGCACGGCTCAAACCAATAAATCAAACAAAGCAAAACGATAGAGCCAGCATGCTGTGACCTGGAAAACTTTATTGTTAAATAAACAACAAAAAACAGAACGGTTTTGGCTGGACAATGTCACAGCCTTCCTCAGTGTGAGGAAGGCTGTGACATTGTCCAGCCGAAACCGGTCTGTTTTTTGTTGTTTATTTAACAATAAAGTTTTCCAGGTCACAGCATGCTGGCTCTATTGTTTTGCTTTGTTTGAAATATGTATATCCACAGCTAGTGGGGTTTGGTTTTATTGGCCTGAAATTGTCCATTAAAATGACGAAACAAGTCATGGGCATTCAGCATCGCCAATTAGCTGAAACACCTGATGTTCATAAGGATCATTTGCATATATCCCATGTGCCTCTGATACAAGTGGTTTGGGAGGTCACTCAGTGGAAGTTCTAGCTTTGCTGGAGTTTTCATTTTGTTTTTACTCTTTACCTGTACCCTGGTATCAAATTTTTGATAGGGAAGGCAATCTCTAACCTTCAGTCCAAGTAAATTCTAGGCATATTCCAATTCTGTTACCTTTCCTCTCTAGTTATTTGCTTCCAGTACCTTGGTTCCTTTGACAGTTTTCTCCAGTAAATTCCAGCCCCCTTTTGCCTATTGCCTGTATCCCTAATTGCAGTATTCCCTATTGGCAGAATCTGCTTTCTCCATTCCTGTGTTGGCTTAGTTCTTAGAATACTTTCTGCTACTTTATGAATATAATATTCTGTAGGATTATTGTTATTCTTAAAGATCTGTGTCTAAAATCCCAGTCGGTCCTTGTTTCTTGAGCTTCCCCTGTTTCATCATCATCCCTTTCCACTTTGAATTATAGGTTTCTGCTTGTGTAACAAAAAAAAAAAAAAAAAAAACTTCTCCAAAGCTGAATACAACCTCCTGAGAGAAGGTATAAACAGCTTCACAGCCCCCCCTACAGAAACTGGCACATATGTCCAAACTTGCACCAAAGTACTCTATGAGCATTTATATAGCTGCATGGAATCAGGAATACCAGACAGGACAAAATCCTCCTCCTCAAGGAAGAGTAAACCTGTCTGGTGGACATCTACAATAAATAAACTCTATAATAAAAGGTACAAATTGCTGTCCAGGACCAAGAAGGAGCAGGTGGCTAATTGTAAGCAATTTCTCCTTAGCCTGAACAAGCAAGTAAGAGCACTAGTGAAATACTCCAAAGCAAACTTCAAGTCCAAACTGGCCATGGTTACTAAAGACAATCATAAGGCTTTCTTCACATATGTCTGCAATCTCAAGGGAAGCACCCAGATCTGCTCGGAACTGGTGTTCAAGGACACCACATACACAAACCCTGTAGATATAGCCAACCTGCTGGCAGACAGGTTCAGTGAAAACTTCACTCCTCTGCCCCCCCCCCCATCAGTAAAACAGGACATCCCCAGTACCTGCCTCCTCCCCTTATCTCTAGGTAGCAAGTCATCACTGCCCTCTCAAAGGCAAAAAATACAGCCTCCATGAGACCCAATAACATCCTAGTGTACATCCCACATGAACTCGAGCAGGTACTTGCAGCACCATTAGGCACCCTATTCAACCAAAGCCTGAGTACCAGCTGAGTGGAGGACAGCTACCGTCATCCTTTTTCACAAAGGTGGAGTGTCCACTGATCCAGGAAGGAAATTATAGACCCATCAGTCTAGCTAGCCTGATCTGCAAGGCCATGGAGTGGATTATCATGGATCTCATTAACAGTGACATTGGCAACCTCCAGACACTTGATCCCATACAGTTTGGTTTTGTCAAGGGGAGGTCATGCCTGTTAAATTTGGTTGACTTCTTTGAGACAATCACCAAGGCCATAGACGAGGGGAAGACGGTGCACACTGCCTACCTTGACCTGGCCAAGGCCTTTGATACGTTTCCCCACTCGGGTATAATAGGTAAACTCTCACAACTAGACATCAATCCATATATTACCAGATGGGTAGCAAACTGGCTCACTGATAGAACCCACCTAGTCAAAATAGAGGAAGCCACCTGAAGTAGTAGACCCATAACAAGTGGTGTACCCCAGGGATCGGTCTTGGGGCCCCTGCTGTTTGGGATATACTTCTCAGAGGTGCAGGCCAAATCTAGTGGGCTATGGCTGACCAAGTTTGCAGATGACTGCAAGCTGGGCCCAGTCATCAATTCCCCAAGTGATTTGTACATCCTCCAAGAGGGTCTCACCCAAACAAATGACTGGTGCCAGAAACATGGCCTCAAACTGTATGCCAAAAAATGCATCATCATCCCTTTTGGGAAGAATGACGTCCCCACAAATTATCACATTGATGATAAGGCACTAAGAACACAATCAGTAGTGAGGGACTTTGGAACCCAGATTGATAGCAAACTGATTTTTGACCACCATATTGCCTACGTTGTACTGAAAGCTTTCTATATGCCCACCTAATTAGTAAGCATATCTCAACCAGTGGCAAGGTGGTCATAACATCCCTGTAGTCTTCCCTTATAAGACCGATTACTGAATACAGTGCCTCTTTCAGCATGTACCTCACAAAGCACATGCAGGAGCTTGAGAGACAACAGAGATTCCTCACCCGGAGAATCCATGGCCTCAAGCATGTACCCTACACAGATAGGCTAAAAGCCTTGTCCCTCTACTCACTCTCCAACAGACTCTTCAGAGGTGACCTCTGTCTGGCATATGAAGCAATATCAGACCCTGCCCTGATGGGACTGCTGCATATCCGCAAGTCAAGCTGCACTCGAGTAACCCGCACGTGAGACCTCCACCTGATCTATGACATCAATAGGACTTGTTGGCGGGACAGATTTGTGTCCCATAGACTCCCCCTTTAGTGGAATAGACTCCCACTCCACGTAAAGCAGAATACCTCATTAAACTTTTGTAAGCGCAACTTGGATAACTGGATGGGGAACAGAAAATACACCTCTGGGATTCCACCTATGTCCCTGCTAAACAGTGGCATAGTGTGCTGACTTGTCTAAACATGGGCTAAACTCTTGGCTAGGCTTATAAGGGCCTCCAGACCAATAGCCTAGTCACCTCCTATGATCTTATGTGTGTAGATATATGTGATCAGGTTTGGCTTCTTAGTTAACAGCCATTTTATTTTTGTGGATAATACAATAAAATGTGATTGCTTAATGAAAGATTATTTTTCTGCCTTTCTTTGTGAAAGAGCTTATACACGTAAAAAAAACTTTGATATATACATGTTTTTGTAATTATATGCTTGAATACAAGGATAAAAAATACAGATACATTTGTAATGAAGTTAAGTTACTTGACTTTGAGAATAGTATTTTACTCTATACCAACAAATATTTATGAGTTCTTAAAATCTAATCATACTGGCAAAGTGGCAATATCTTTGCTAGTAAGCTCAGACAGGTATGCCAGTAAAGTATAGGTAACTAAGTTGTGATACTGATAAAGAGTTAATAAACTTGTGGTGATGCAGATGGCTAGACAATCAAAATATCAAATGCTTTAGCTAGCATATGTGTTTATTCTATCCCGTCATCTAGGCTCTGTGAGTATGTGCTTAGAATTGTCCCTGATTTTGGCTCGTAGTTTTGCTGTGTCCTCCTAAAAACAGAGATGATTTGAAAAACTTCATGCTACTCAAGTCAGAAGTGACAAACTTCATGACACCCATGCAGACGGGAACTGAAAGTTCAACTGCTGAATCCTACACTAAGGCACTGTATGAGCACATCCACTCATGCATGAATCGTGCCATCCCAAATAGAACCAAGATGCTCTCATCCAAAAAAAGGAAGCCAATCTGGTGGTCCCCTTCCATAAACAAACTTTACAACAAAAGGAAGAAACTGTTGCAGAAAAGAGGAAAATCCCAGGATGCAAAAAACTCCCTTACCAGCCTCAGTAAGAAACTGAGATCCCTCATAAAATCCTCCAAAGCTAGTTACGAAAATGAAATTGCCAAAGATTCCAAAGACAACCACAAGGCATTCTATAACTATGTCAAGAATCTAAATGGCAAAGCTCAGATCTGCTCTGAGCTAAAACAGAATGGCATTAAATATACTGATCCCAAGGATATTGCCAGTATCCTGGCAGATCAATTCAGTGCCAACTTCACCCCCCTCTCACCCCCTAAATGGCCCATCTCAATACCGGAAGATTGCCAAATTCCAGTAATAATGGCCACACAGGTAAAAATGTACTCTCCAAACCTAAGAATACAGCATCCATGGGACCAGATGACATCCCGGGCTGTGTACTACATGAACTACAATATGAACTGGCACCTCACCTAAGTGTCATGTTTAATCATAGCCTCACCTCAGGTTTCATGCCCGCTGAGTGGTGCAGAGCTACAGTTATCCCACTCCACAAGGGGGGATCCACCTTGGATCCCGGAAACTACCATCCCATCAGTCTGACAAGCCTTATCTGGAAGGCCATGGAGCGTATTATCATGGAACTTATAAACAAAGACATTGGCAACCTTCAGACACTGGACCCCACCCAGTTTGGGTTCGTGCAGGGCCGATCTTGTCTCCTAAACCTGATTGACTTCTTCGAATCAGTCTCCAGAGCCATGGACAAGGGTAAGGTGGTCCACACAGCCTATCTAGACCTTGCCAAGGCCTTTGACACCACCCCCCACTCTGGAATCCTAGATAAACTTACTAAGCTGGGCATTAATCGCTACATCACCCAATGGGTTGCTAACTGGCTTACTGATAGAACCCACACTGTAAAAGTAGCTGACTCCAAATCCAGCTCCAGACAAGGGACAAGTGGAGTACCTCAGGGTTCAGTCCTGGGACAATGATGTGGGTACTCTACAAAAGGGCCTTACAGAAACAGATGCTTGGTGCCAGAGCCATGTGCTCAAGCTCAATGCCAAGAAATGTATAGTTATCCCCTTTGGGAAAAAACATGTATCTATGAATTACCATATAGGTGGCAGTACACTAAACACCGAAAGTGTGATAAGAGACTTAGGGACACAGGTGGACAGTGGTCTCACTTTCGATAACCACATCGCCACAACAGTCAGGAAATCCTTCTGTGTGGCACACCTCATCACTAAGGGCTTTTCATCCAGAAAAAAGAAGGTCATTGTCCCACTGTACTCATCCCTCATTAGACCCATTATGGAATACAACGCCCCATTTGGTATGTACCTCTCAAGACATCTGCAACAACTGGAAAGGCCGCAGAAATACCTCACTAAAAGAATCATAGGCCTAAAGCAGATGCCCTACGCTGACCGTCTTAAAAAACTCCAGCTATACTCTGTCACATATTGTCTACTCAGAGGCGATCTCTTGCTTAACATACCAGGCCACGTCAAACCCAGAGCTGTTGGACATGCTACACTTAAAGAAATCCCAATCCCTCAGAGCCACACGCTCCAGGGATCTAAACCTTGTCATCACAATAAACAAAACATGCTGGAGGGATAGGTTCCTGACCCAGAGACTCCCCAGACTCTGGAACAGATTGCCCATACATGTCCAGCAGAGTGCCTCTTTGGCCCTCTTCAAAAGGAACCTTGACGATTGGATGGGAGAAAGGAAATTCATCCCAGGGATCACGTCAGTCGCTCTGCTAGACAGGGGTCCAGGGAAGTAAATAGTGTGGGAAGAAATAGCCAGGGAATTGTTATGGCTAGGCTTGTATAGGCCCTAGGGCTGATAGCCTAGTACCAACCTATGAACCTATAAAAAAAAAGCTGGTAGATTATAATCAATAAATAAAATGCATGTTAATTCACATATTCTATTTGTCAGAAAATGTGTGTTAATTCATGCATTCCTATTTATCAAATATACAAATAAGTGGTACTAATAAAAATTGTTCCCTGTTTTAGTCCTTTGTCCCTGAAAGTGTTTGTTTTTGCCACTGATTTTGGTACTGAGGTGTGTGTGTGTGTGTGTGTGTGTGTGTGTGTGTGTGTGTGTGTGTGTGTGTGTGTGTGTGTGACAGAGAGAGAAAGAGAGACTATGTCTATGTGGGAGTGTTACTGAACAGTTGGTTCATCTCATATTTGTTCAGAATTTAAAGGTATCAATTGCAATGCTTGCCTTCTTTCTCTTCCTGTTGCAGATGGTTTAAACTGCTTCAGGTATACCTCATTTGTATCAGTTTGCTTCCTTCTTGCACATGGTGCATTTTAATGTTTACACAGATTTCATCTGTTTTTCTTTTCATCTTTTTAACCCTACTGTATGTCATCATTAGCCCTCTCCTTTCCAATCAAGCCATTCATTCTTCATTACCAGAGGGAGAGCTGACCAGGAGGGGGCATCATGTAGGCAACTATCAGAGTGGTTCAGACTTTCAGGAACCTACATGGAGGGAGCTTAAAATGGCCTGATCATGCTGGTCTCTCATAACTTTTGCAAGGAGGCATGACAACAAATAGTTTCACTCTCTTCCCATCAAGGGTTTCCCAAGTCTTACTGAAGAAATCTCAGCACCTTGTGTGTCAAGTGACTGTGCCCATTCCTCCGAGATGTCACCTCACAGTTTAATTAGATACTGCATTTGAAAAGAGAGAGAGATAAAAAAAAGATCGGAAAGTTATTTTTTTTGTCTGTACTTAAGCTGCCTAGCTATTTTACCCTTTTTGAGCTGTTTTTGCATTGCCTGTATTGATTTGTTTTACTCATTTTAGCTAATACTGCCTTGCTTGATATTGCTGAATGCATTCTATCCATTCTGAGCTATTTTGTTATGTTTCTCTGTTAAGGGGTAAGAGACCATCTTAGAATCAGTTATGATTCATCTAAGTGAGAGTTAGACTGATTGATGCAGGTTTTGAGTGGTTTGCAGCACTTGGAATTCAGATCTCACCTAGTTTTCATTGCTTCTTTTGTTGGATTTACTGCCCAGGTAGTATGTGCTTGTATAATTCTTTTTTTTTTTTTACTACGAGAAGGGTACCTTCTCATAATATCAGTGAGTTACTCTTTCATTTCCATTTTGTCCAAACTGCTTGCACTGACGTGTATGAGCTTTCTCTTAGCTGCACTGATCTGCTCACCCTTTATACCAGTTGTACTGAGCTTTGGTGACTTAACTGAATATATAACCAGTCCAGTAAACTTCCACACCTGTAATTTATCCCGGTTATTTTTAGGTTCTCACTTACTTTCAATCTAACAGCACTGGTCACCATGGAGAGTCAATGCACAAACCCTTCTCTGTTGCCAGTTTTATGGCATGTGGAACCCTTTGGCAGTGTATGAACTACCTCATGCTCATTGATAGAGTCCTTTGGTTTTAATAAAAGTTTATTATCTGTGAGAGGTACAAGCTACATGCAGTGAACTCAGCACTGTCTTATCCCTACCTGAACCTATACAACATCCACAGGCTACAAATTCTAATGTAAGCTGTCTTATGCTGATGCTGTTAAAAAATCTTTACTAAGTCTCCCAGGACTCCGAAGACTATGCATCATCCATGATCCTTAAATTTATCTCTTGCATAAAACCCAGCATCAGCCACTCTTATCCAACAAATAACTCTGTCAGTATAAAAATATAGAAAGTCACAGAGATCACATGACTAGCACATAGAAGCCCTTAAAGCAGCAGGACCAAGCTAATCTGACAACATCATTATTATTTATTTATTTTTTTGGTGACTCCATGGTTTTACACAGAGATGCTCCATTCACCAGGCGGAGCAAAGACAGGGTAACTGTTAACTGTCTCTCAGGTGCCAGGATATGTGACATCATTAAAGCACTCAAGTCCCTTAATCCCATTGCACATCTGGGAGTGGATGAATTGAGATGGACATCCTTGGATCATATAAAGAAGGACAAGATGGAGCTCTCTGAATGTACATGTAGAAATAGTATTCTACCATTTTCAATAATGATGTGGCAGTATAAACAAAAGATTATTGATTTTAACTATTGGCTTAACTATCAGTGTCATTTAATGAAGGGTCCTTTATATAACAGCCTGAGGTGAGATGGCTGGCAATGTCAGCTAGTTTGATAGACATGGTGTGCATCTCTGTCTCTCTTCATGATTTCCATATATTGGCTAAGAATTTTTTCTTTCGCCATAGTGCCTTTTTTTAGGCAAGGTCAATCTCCTCAAATTATCCACATAGCCAACTACAATCAAAATCACAAAAATGTAACACTGCTCTATGGCAGATCCCCTCTAACAGGCATTCCTAATCCCTGAAGAAATTGATATCTGTATGGTTGCTGAAACATGGTTTGTGAATAGTGAAGGGTTTTAATGCCTCCCACTCTTTCAGCCCTGATGCTGGATTAAATTTTGTAGCTGGCGGGGGGGGGGGGGGTTATATCTGCTTTCCTAATAAACTGTTTCTGTACCAGGCTCATAATGCAGGACAGTGTTCTACAACTCCTCTACATTGTTCTTATGATAAACAAAACCCAGTACCACATAGTAACCATTGACTTTTCCCCCTTTATGACACCAGTAGACTATGAGATATGTCTTAACAAAGCCACAAACAAGTGTACACAGCGATTCCTGTATTTCATTCATTCCAACTCTTAGGAACAAGTAGACCAGCTCACATCGAGGAACTCTAAAATACTTAACCTGGTTCTCACAGGTACAGCCCCCCCCCCCCCATGCTCAGAGTCCTCAGTTACCAAATCACTGGTCAAATCTGACCATCCAGCTGTGAAATCTGAGTCACCTTAAAACCCTTGCATCTTCAGACACTAGTCTAAGGCAAATCTACTCCAGCTGATTATCTGATGAAATTCAAACACCCTCCTCATCTGCACAACCCTGCTTCACATGCTGCAATTTTTACAAATAAATTCTATACCCAAGCTCTTCAGCCTCAGTCCCCATAAGGCATAAATATGGTTCCATGTTTAAAAACAAACCCATTTGGTGGAACCCTAGTATTAGCAAGCTATATAATACAAGAAAGACATTTCTAGTCCGAAAAGGCAAATGTAACACCCCACCAGGTTGAGAAGACCTCAAAATGATAAACAAAGAACTTAAAAATAAAATCCTCCAATATTGAGTACAAATTGAAGACCACCGCCCATGCTAAGGATAACTGCAAAGCTTTCTTCAACTATGTCTGGAATATAAGAAATAATAACCATAAGTTCTCTGAGTTAGTACAAAATAACATCACATACGCATCCCCTGAGAACAAATTCATCTTACATTTTATACCCCTTATCTTCCCTAGATTACTCACAACATATTAGCATGCCTACTCCACCCCCCCCAAAACACCTCCAAGCAAGTCCTAAGGATTCTTTCCAAGGCTAAAAATAACTAACTCCATGGGCCCTGACAGTGTGCCAGGTTGTCTTCATGTCAGTTCCAAGCACTGCCTGGCTGACTCCTTATTAATTCTGTTTAGTCTCTTCCTGTCCACTGGATTCATGCCAGAAATATGGAGAACTGTTGTATTTATCCCACTCCACAAGGGATGACCCACACTTGACCTGTTCAACTGTAGACCTATTAACCTCATTAGTTTTATCTATAAGACGATCAAGCACATCATTATGCACCTAATAAACAATAGGGTCTGAATGGAGAGATGGTAAAAATCAGCAAAAGGAGAGAAGTATTGCTGGAATTGAATTCATCCTCAATGCTTGGTGGGTACCTTCATGAGGTGGACCCTGTTTTTTTCCAAAATCTCACCAAGATGACACTGATATATAGACTGTATTTTATATAGCATGTATTATGGATATAAGTAGGTTAAAAATAAAGAAGATAGCTGGGTGCACAAGTCCCAGGATAAAAAAGTGCCCAGTCATGGTAGGCACACTGGTACCAGGACTGGTAAAAATGACAGTGTAGAATCCTCAAGACACAGAAATATTCCTACAATGGGGCAGGGCCAGGCCCATGGGGAGGATGGCCCCCTGTTGTAGAAAAAGTAGCAGTTCACAAAAATCACAAACATTGATTGGCTGAAAAAGAGCCATACAGATGATAGAGTGGACTATTGAGGATAACAAAAAAATTGTGTATTTTTACTATTATACAAGAAGCCCAGAATTTCCAGACAAAAGATATATGAAAAGATTGAGATAAACTAGAGAAAAGAGAAAAGAAAAATACGTCTACAAGAAAAACTTTCAGAAGCTTCAAATAAAAATTGTGTTTATTAATACAACAGATCCACGAAAAACAATATATAGGCCAAGAAACATTGTGCCCTTTGGAAAAAGAAGTGACTGAGGAAGTGTGAAAATTTATAGAACACCATTTAGAGATGTCTGAAGTGTATAAAAAGGAAATATGGACATGGGGAAAAAAGAGAGATCTGATATGTTGCAATATTTATGTAATGGAGAAAGCCAAATTAATCAGCATAAAGAAGCAGCCTCAAAGAGAAATACAGCAAAGACATCTAGATATGGAACATTTCACAATAAAAACATAAGATCACAAAGAGGGAATGTAGAACAGAAGAGCAGTCAAGCAGAAGTTAAAAAATAGAAGCTGAAGTTATGGAATACCTGCGAAGTGAAGGATTCAGTGTAGAAGGTCTAACACAGGTTATATCACAGCATGATGGAACAATTATTCCCCCAAAGTTAGGAGAAACAAGAAGATTAGGAGACATCTCAAGAAGAAATTTGGACATGGAAAAGAAAAAGAAATTTAATATGATTGAAAGAATTGATGAGACTGTACAAAGTGGAAACAACTGAAATGAGACTGGAACAAAAGTCTTTATCTGTTAATTACCCAAAGTTGTGCTGAACAGGTGCCAGTCTCTCTTTTATGGACCAAATCTTGTGTACTTTTCAGAATGAATTCTCCAAACACTGTAGTTCATTTAATGAGGCTTTATTAGATGTTCACAATATCCAAATACTGTCTTCATTAACAGTGCTGATAAACAATAACAGCCTGTAGAAATGCTGGGATGCTGGTTAGTAATAACAGTGCTGCTAAATATATCCAAAGTTTCTGCACGTATTTTCGGTTTACTATCATAATTTCGAATGAAACTCGGTCGACCGCACTATGTTCAACAACGGAAAGTCGAACACGGCAATGTCGAACTTCAAAAGCAAGCCTAGGAACGGGTTTTAACATGGGTCGAGATAGGGGCAAGGTTTGTAGTTCGGCAATAGCAGTGAACCCCTATCTCGACCCATGTTAAAACCCGTGCCTAGACTTGCTTTTGAAGTTCGACATTGCCGTGTTCGACTTTCCGTTGTCGAACATAGTGCGGTCGACTGAGTTTCATTCGAAATCATGATAGTAAACCGTATTTTCTGATTGTCCTGAGAATAATGTAAACTGAAACAGTCTTTATTTTACCTGTCTTCTGTACTCGGGCTCAAGTGTCTATATTGAAGCTTCCTTTCTAAAATGCTGGATATTTGATCTTTTCTGTATGTCATGTCAAGCTAACTAACTGACTTTTCTAACTGTATCTGCAGTATATTTTAATAATACTTCAAAACCTTGTAATGCTTTACATGCCTCTTTAGCCTTGGTTTCCAAGCCTAGTCTTGCATGTGTTTTATCTAGCATTCCATTAAGGAATAGATAGCAAGATTGTATCTTTCCCTTGAGAAAAGAACTTTCTGTATTTCCTGCACATTTCATGCTTATTTTTCCTTTCTAATCAACTTTCTCTGAAACTGAATGCATACGTGTCTGACGCCTTATTCTACATAAATGTACTAGTGAATTTACTGAGAGCACCCTAACATGGTGCAATATTTATGCAAAGAAGAAACAAAACTAATCAATGCAAAAAGAGCAGCACCAAAGATATTTGAAGAGAAGTACAGGCAAATGCATCCGGATAGGGAACATTTTACAATACAAAAAAATAAGAAAACTAAAAGGATTTGTAATGGGGAACTTAAAAAAAAAAAAAAGAAACTGAAGTTCTATATTACCTGCAAAGTGAAGGATTTAGTGTAGAAAATTTAACTCTGATAGCAACACAACAGGATAGAGCAATGGACACCCAAATTAAGGAGAAACCAGTGGAGTGGGAAGCATCTAATCAGTTGACATGAAGATACTTTGGAGCTTCTCAAAGGAAACCAGTACAAACGTTTGGTTGGAGCTATACAGCAAGGGAAAGAACAGGAAACTGTGGCAACTCTGACACAGTCAATGTTGTGGAGTGATAGGCCAGTGAGTTCCTATATGAAAGAGCAATGGATGGCATAGGGTGAAACTGAAGAGAAAGTGGCACAGGAAGATGCTCTGGAACTTTCTATAGAATGCCTGCAGGAAATGGAGAACAAAGAATGTGCACTCAGTTTAGAAGAAAATGGTCTAAGAGAAGAGTTGCTTGATTTTAATAGAGATGGATAGACATATTAAGATCAGTGAAAGAAATAGACTGCAGAAGGTCAATAAAATCTAAAAAGTTAGAAGTTTGATTAAACAAATGAACACAGTAATTAGGACTGCCATAGAGATTCATGTGATGTAACAGAAGTAAATAGGATACATTGCTGTGCTGCCAAATTAATAACAGATAATGTCCTACCACAAGAACACAGGGTAGTAAGGGAAAAGATGGGGAGAAATCAAATGCTATCATGGAAGTATCGAATGCAGAAAACTGTAAAGCAATTAAGACAAGAAGTGTCACTTTAGAATACTATAGCAGAGGAAACAGATCAACAAAAATAATCTGAAAGAGAGATGTGATAAAAGCAATGTGCAGTATTATAACGGATCAGGATTTATCGTGCACTACTGCAAATAATAAACGTAAAATATCAGCACAGGCAGAAAAACGTAGAAGATACACCAATAAAGTACAAAATAAGCAATTTATTGATGACCCAGAAATGTTTTATAGAGAATTGGGAAACAAGGTAAAAGGAATTGAAAGATCACCAAAAAAAGAATAGATGCATTTTGGAGAAATATTTATGAAGATCTGTGGAACATAACAAAGATGCTAAATGGAGAAGTAAAAGAAAGAATAAGAAGTTCAAATGCATGTGATATGAAATGGGATGAAGTAACGGCTAGAGAGAGAGATTGAAACAAAGTTAAGAAAAGCCCAGGCCTGGATGAAGTGCCTAACTTCTATTTAAATGTATTAAAGTATTGGCATCTTTCAATGAAGATTTAGCCATGAGTAACAACTATTTATAAGCGCACCTCGAACAGGCAACTGCCTGGCCAACAACAGGAAAATCAGTGCTCCTACTTAAGAGTGAACCTACAAGCTACCCTAAAAACTATAGACCAATAACTTGCCTTCCAACGACATATAAACTATACACTGGAATTGATGCCAACAAAGTTCATAGTCATTTAGAAGAAAATACAATTATGGCAGTAGGACAAAAGAGTAATAAAAGAAAGTCATAGGGAACAAAGGATCACTTGTTAAATAAAGTCGTAGTGCAGAACTGTGAAAAGGGGAAGAATCTAAGTATGGCTTGGATAGACTATAAAAAAGCACTTGACAGTATCCCGCATTCATGGATAAAAGAGTGCTTAATGTATAATATATATCCTACACTGAAACTACATCACAGTGACCAAGAAATAGTGGCAAACCACTTTGCAGTTGTCATGACAAAGGACAAATTATTATTCCAAGGATAAAAATTCAAAGGGGGATATTCCAGGGTGACTCTCTTGTTATCGCTGCTCTTTTGCCTTGCACTTAACCCATTAAGCTGCCTGCTTAACAGATTAGGTCATGGCTATAACTTGGCTCCTAAAAAGCAACAAAGTGTAAAGACTTCTCATCTTCTCTTTGTAGATGATTTTAAAACTGTATAGTTCATCAGATGAGGAAGTGAAAGCACAAGTGCAAGTAGTCAAAAATTTTTAAGATGATATACGAATGCCACTCGGGCTTGATAAATGTGCAAAAGCAACGTTTAAAGCAGGAAAGCTGCAGCACCAAGAAAACATCAGTTTTGGACAAGAACATGATATAAAAGAACTTGAGCAAGAGGGAGTGTATAAATATTTGGGAATTGATGAAGGATCAATAATAAAGCATGAATAGATGTGAATAAAACTCAGTAAGGAATATATTAGAAAACTTAAATTAATCCTGAAAAGAGCATTGACATCTAGGAGCAAAGTTCAAGCTATAAACCAGTTTGCTCTTCCTGTCCTAACTTACAGTTTTCAAGTGACTGACTGGCCCCAAAAGGTGTTTGATAGATTAGACAGGAAAATAAGAAGGATGCTTCATGCTCATCAAATGATTTATAAAAATCAGTGCATACAAAGATTATATTTTCCCCATTCCAAAGGAGGTATATAGGCCTTCTTGAAATTGATTACATGTGTAGATCTACAATTGTGGGATTGCATACATATCTGCTGACCTCACAAGTCTCCATCATAGTGAAAGTTTTGAAACATGAGGAGAATAAATCTATGATGACGCCCCTGCTTAGTCTAGCAGAAGCGTATTGACGTAAAGCAGGAATGGAAATCAAACCAGAAGTAGATCATGCAGCAATTGAATGTGCCAAAAAACAAAAGAAAGACTATAAGGTGAGGGATCAGATGAGAAGGCAAGAAAATGTGGAAAATGCATAAATATAGTTGCAATTATAGAAAACTCCTGGAACAACTCATGTTGATCAGAATCGAATGCCCAAGATAGTGGACTATGTACACGTTGGTTTACAAAGTCCACTGAATGTGTTGGAGAAACAGACAAATGTAGGTTTTGTAAAATAGAATTGGAAACAGTTGCACACCTTGTTGCTGGTTGTGACATACTAATGGCAGAAGGGCTGTATACTGAAAGGCATAATAATGTGGCAAGACTGTTGCACTGGGGATTGTGCAAACATAATATTGAAGTAGCTGAAAAACACTGGTAGCATGAGCCACAAAGCATCATAGAAAATGATGAAGTCTACATCACATGGGATCACCCATTACCAACAGTTCAAAAGATAGATGCGAGAAAACCAGGTTTAGTAGTCCATGCAAAGAAGACAGAAGTAGCATAGATCATTGAAATCACTGCACCCAGTGACTACAGTGTTTTGCATACGGAGAGAGACAAAGTAATAAAATATCAGGATTTGCAGACAGAAACGAGAGCAGTATGGAAGAAAGATACCCAGACAGTTCCAGTAGTAGTAGGAGCAACAGATCTTTTAAATAAGAATCTACAGTCATATTTAGATATGTTACTGATACATGTAACTCCATATGAATTGCAGAAAGAGTCATTAATGGGCACATTGTGGGTGCTGTGAAGAGTACTTCTGGCTAACATCAAAGATTGAAATAATACTAATTTCATGAACTTTAATCATAGTTTGACTTAGGAATGGGGTCTAAAAGACATGGAGAAATTAAAAAAAAAAAAGAGTGAAGACCTCATAAACAAGGACATAGGCAATCTTCAGAACATGGACCTAAAACACTTTGGGTTCGTTAAAGGCAGATCATGCTTCCTGAACATTCTGGACGTTTTTGAACAGATCACTAAGGCTTTAAACTCTAGTAAACTGGTTCACACTGCATGTCTAGACTTGGCCAGTGCCTTCAGAAGCATTCCAAATTTTGGGCATTATTTGTTTCCCTCTCAATAGCAAACTGGTTGACTGATAGAACTCAGTTTGTTAGTGTTGCAGGCACACTCCTAACTAAAATAATGGTTATCAGTGGTGTCCCTCATGTTTCAGTCCTGGGACCACTCCTCTTTGGTGTCTTCTTCTTTGATGTTAAGGCAGACCTCAAAGGCCTGTGGCTGATGATGTTTGCTGATGACTGCAAACTCAGAACTCTTAAATACCCCAGGTGGCTTGCATATATTCCTGAATGGACTAACCCATGCTAACAAGGGTACTTGAACCATGGCCTCAAAGTAAATGTTACAGAAATATATTATAGAGCCAGCAAAGTCATTGTTTTCTTTCTACTCTATTATTCAGTCAATAATAGAATATAATTCCAAAGAGAGAAATTTAAGGAATGGGTATAGGATATTATGCAGGAGTTATTAGAAAAGATAGAAAGTTTTTCTGAAAATATAGCTAAGGAGTGGAGTAAAATTAAACTGGTGTTTAAAAATAGGGTAGAAATAAAAGAAATAGAGATATGGTTAAGAAGTAGCAAGAATTAGAGGGCCTGACAAATGTTAAAGTATTGCAGAATAGGGGGAATTTCACAGAACAAGAAGCAATTGCAGAATGCTAAGCAGAAAATAAAGGATTACCTTGATAATATGCACGAGTTTAGAAAGATTGCTGGTAAGCAACTTTTTTTTAATAGTAATGCCATAGCACAAAAACTTTTAGTGCAACGACTCAGGCAGCAGAAAGTAGAAAAGGCTGTCGCCAAGCTTAGGGAGCCGGTAACAAGGAAGATAACAAGAGATCTTGTAGAGATACTAGAAATATTCTGGAAATGTTATGAAAGTCTCTATGATGCAGAGAAATGTGGAGCTCATGAAAAGGTACAAATGGAAATGTTTATGGGAGAATTAAATATGTTCAGAAACAATACACCTCCAAAAAGCAAACCTCAAATTTCAGAAACATAAGCACCACGAAATTCAAAGGAAGACACAGAAGTAGCTGACATCCATCTTTATTCTTTCCATCCTGGTACCTCGGCTGTTCGCCTTTAATGGGACATACTTTAACATTTTCAGAGTTCTTTTATATATGCATTAATTGGTTAATTAGGCAGCATAATTAAATTAATTAAACAACATAATGTCAAACATTTAACTCATTCACCACTGAAACCTATTCCAAGGAAAGAAACATTTCCATTATTTAACAATTTAAAATTCATTTTTTTCTTTTTTTCTTCACTTACAAAAATTTCTAAATATTAGTTACACAATATATAAATATAAATAAACTAAACACTCCAAATTTAATTAAATAAATTTCCTTAAACAATTAATTCTTAACATTTAAACATTGTGTATAAATGTAACAACCTATTACTCATTTTAACTTATCAATATTACAAAACTTCATTCTAAACATGTATTACATCACAAATATAAGTTAAATTTCATTTTAAATTTCCAAATTCATTCCATTAGGGAATAAAGTATGAAAAGTTTCTTTCCTTGGAATAGGTTTCAGTGGTGAATGAGTTAAATGTTTGACATTATGTTGTTTAATTAATTTAATTATGCCTAATTAACCAATTAATGCATATATAAAAGAACTCTGAAAATGTTAAAGTATGTCCCATTGAAGGCGAACAGCCGAGGTACCAGGATGGAAAGAATAAAGATGGATGTCAGCTACTTCTGTGTCTTCCTTTGAATTTCGTGGTGCTTATGTTTCTGAGAATTAAATATGCTAAGGTTAGAGTTAGATGAGGCTCGATTACTAACAGGACAGGAGGAGATGAGTTAATAATGGTGATGTATAACCAATCCACAGGAAAGTCCCTAGAAATTGATGGTATTCCTGTGGAAGTTTGGAAGCTAGGAGGGAAAAATATTTTTTATTTAACAGTATTTTAAGAGGAGGAGAAACACCAACATCGTGAAAGAAAGTGGTATTGGCTGTAATACCTAATGAGGGTAAGGACCCATCAGGTCCAGCTTCAAACAGGGCCATTTCAATCTCAAACCATGATTATAAAGTGTTTATGTCTATAATGACTAAACAAATGGCAAAGATGATGCCAAAATTGATAGATATGGATCAGTGTGGTTTTTGTGGAGGGGAGGGAAACATTTGACAACATTAGCAGAACATTGATGATCCAGAGGTTAAGTTGAATGTAACAAATGCCACTGTTGGTGAGTCTTAATGCAGAGAAAGCATTTGACAGAGTAAGCTGGGGGTTAATGAGCAGAGGCAATGGAAGCATTTGCATTCCCTGATAAATGTATATGGTTGATTAATAGTATATATGAAGGATCAGAGGTGAAAATTAAAGTGTGTGGGCTCCTGTCTGATAATTTCTGTTTGAGCAGAGAAACCAGGCAGGGGTGACCTCTTTTACCTTTGTTTTTTGCACTTTATTTAGAATCACTGGCAGAGAAAATAGGGGACTCAGAAATTCAAGGATATAATTGGTATGTTAGTTAAGAAAAGCTGGCTTTATTTACAGATGATATTTTTATATCTGATAAAACCAGAAAAGGACATTTCAGTGTTGTGGAACATTTTGAGGCAGTTTCAGATTTTTTCGGGATGCAAAATCATTGAAGCTAAAACATGGGAACATGATAAAATGAAGTACTTAGGAGTGTCGAATAAAAAGGATTCTGGTGTGGCAGCTAAGGATTTGTGGGAAGAGACTTAAAAAAATTGGAATGTGTGTATGTATATATATATATATATATATATATATATATATATATATATATATATATATATATAATGTGTGTGTGTGTATGTATATGAACAGCAAAATACAAGCAGTTAAAATGATTTAATCCCTTTAGTTTTATACACAGGTCAGGCATGTTTTTATCGACCAGAGAGACGGTGTGGATAGCAGTTAACAAAGAGCTGAAGGATTTTATCTGGGAGGGGAAGATGGCAAAAGTCAAGTGGGATAAGCTGATTCTTCCAGCTGTGGAAGGCGGTTTGGGATTACCCGATTTTGAAGTGGTATTTCAGAGCTACACAGCTAAAGTTTCTTTACATAGCACAATCAGAAACCTATAATTCAGAGTGGAAATGGATGATGAAACGTGAGAAGCTCAAGAAACAAGGAGAGACTGAGATTTTGGATGCAAGTCCTTAAGGAGAATAACAATAACCATACAGAATATTATATTCATAAAATAGCAGAAAACATTATAAGAACTTGGTGAATATGGGAATGGAGAAAGGAGATTCTGCCAATAGGGATGACTGCAATTAGGGACACAGACAATAAGCAAGGGGGAGCTGGAATTTATTGGAGGAAAATGGCAAAAGAACCAAGGTATTAGAAGCAAATAATTAGAGAAGGAAAGGTAACAGAATGGAAAGAGGCCTAGAATTTATTTGGACTGCAGGCTAGAGATTGCGTTCCTTATCAAGGATTGATATCAGAGTATTGCCAAAGAGAAAGAAATAGGGGGACCCTATGGAAAAGACAAACACTGGTAGAGTTAAGGGAAGCTGCTGTTACAAAGAGAATAATTAGTAGACCATACAAAATATCGCATACTAACTGTAAGAGTCAATCAGAGGAGTTTAGAAAGGATTAGGAAGAGAGATTGGATAAGTAATTCACAAAGAAACAATAGGGGATATATGTATATTTCCCAAATATACAACAAGGTCTAGAAGATTTAGGATCTTTGCTTGGAAGTATTTACATAGGTATTTTTATACCCCAAGAAGACTCCAAAGATTTTTTCCTCAGGTAGATAGCAGATGTTGTGAGATAGGGAAGAAAGATGTAATTGGGGAACATATTTTATGGGAGTGTAATGAGCTGGCAGACTTTGAAGATTCCGTGCAGACAGCTCTGTCAGAAATACTGGGTGAGCAAATTGGTGTAAGTAAGGAAGTGATTTTTTGAGATATGATACAGAATCGGAATTGCCTAGGCCATAGTAAGGCTTTGTTGAGTCTAGTTATGGTAAACATTTACTAGAAAATGGAACTCAAAGTCTAAAGCAGCTGTACTAGAAGTAGTGAGTATAGTAACAGAGATAAAACAACTGGAATTGACATTTTTTAGAAAAGGGTACAAGCAAATTGCATAGAACAAATGGGACTTCTGGGAACAGTACATGCAGAGGAGGAACAAAGTTCAAAAGTAGGCAGTATTTGAATGAGCTATAAGCATATTGTTATGGCTAGGCTTGTATAGGCCGTAGGGCCGATAGCCTAGTACCAACCTATGAACCTGTAATGTTTGACTGGATAGATTGTAAGTGATATATAATGTCTGCAACTAAAATTATGTCAAAATGACTTGTTTTCATTTGTATAAATATATGATTGCCTATGTTATATGTGATCATGTATTAAAGATGTTTCTTGTTTAAAAATAAATAAATACATAAATAATAGAATATCATGCCCTGTTAGGCATGTACTTGGCTAGGTATATGATCCAGTTATGTGTTTTCTTTTCAAAAAATTAAGGACATGTCCTTCTTGTGTTAACCTGACTACTTTCATGTACTTAAACTTTTTTTTTCTGTTTCCTAACCGTTATTGAAAGGATATCTCTGCCTTGCGTATAGAGCCTCAAAAGATCTGGTCCTATACAATCTCCTACACATCCACAAAACTAGCACCACCATATATCTCTCACAGCTAATACCTCTTATAGGAATAGACTTCCCTTAAGGGTAAAGTAGTGCATCTCCATGACCCTTTTTAAGCATAACCTGTATGACTGGATTGCCACTTATAAGTACACCCCTAGTCTTGCCCCTCTGGCCATTATGGAGAGGCCAAAACTAGGTCAGGGCCTGGTGTTAATTCTTGTCTTAGGAAATGGGTAGGATAGTTGGGTAGGCTACAAATTGTGCACTAGGTCAACAGCCTAGAATGTTATGTTCTGCCTGGCATGTACATGTAATGTGACCAGCTTATTTACATTAAAATATTTTATTTGGGGGAATTCTGTCAGCAAATGTGTAACATTTTGAGTTGTATTTTCTTGTTCTGTACTACAGTATTTGTTCCTTAGCTTTTTTCCATAATTTCATTTGTGACAAACCTGTCTCTAGCATATTTAAGAATAAACTTTTGAAAGTTACTGGATCATACCAAGGAGTCTCATGAGAGCCTCTTTATCCTCTGGAGGAAGCATTTTCCTCAGTGTTTAGTTTCAGTCCTTTAATCTTTAAGGATGATTACTATATATCTCTGTTTTAATACATAATTTTTGACCCCTGTGTAAATTGGGCAATTTCATATAATGTTCTTCCTTAGTCAGACCACTGCAATATGTCATTATTTACAGCATCACTACCACCAGGCTCCTCAGATCTGTGTAGTAACTCTTTAATGTTTCATGTTCAGACAGTCAACACAAAAAAGTCTGAAAAATAGATCTTTACTTGGGCAGATTAAATGTATGCATCTTTTAAATTTTCTCAACAACCTTAATTTGCTTAAATCCCTGATTAGCATTAAACATATATAAATACTTTTCTCCTGATATGACAGACATCATTTATTTTGAGTGGATAGTGCTCTTTTTTATTGCTTTAGTAAGAGCTAGTAAATCTGTATAAATATTAATTTGTATCTGTTTAAAATCATTATCTCAGCTGTATACCCATTCAGTAGGCTCACTCTGTTTCTTAATCACACCCATACACTCCATGAAGTTCAAGTCCTTCTTATTTTGTACTCCTCATAGCTACTAGAATATTCCTGGAAACAAGCAGTTGGGTAACACTCCATGAAGTTCAAGTCCTTCTTATTTTGTACTCCTCATAGCTACTAGAATATTCCTGGAAACAAGCAGTTGGGTAACACTCAAGGATTTTTGTGAAAGTGAAGCACTCCTGACAAATTGCCCAAGTCACCAGGCAAATCTTTGCACTGCTTACAGTGGTGGCTGGTGACTTCAAATTAAAAGGGGGCTGCAGGAGACAGGTGAATGGGTGGGGGTGGGGTCAATGTGAAAGGGGTGTGGCCAACTAGAAAGGGGAGGAGCTATGCTCAGAACCACAAAAACTGTAACTTTACACTGCCCTGCGTGCCAAAACGTCATTATGAGAGTCCATTAAAGACAAAATGAAGTGTAGAAGAAAAAAAACATTTCAATGCATTGGCTGCATGACAGCTTGCTTACTTAGCTAGATGGAAACAAAAAGGTTGTGAGGCATGAAAAAATAAATTACTTTTTAAATACATTACTGGAATGACAGTCAAAATCAAGTATAAGAAAAACAAGCAGCACTCAACTCAAACCACTTCTCCTTGCACTGCAGTTCTAATTATAATTTATATTCAGCTTTATTAAAGTACCAAGTAACATGCTGAAAGTAGCAATCTCTGATACTCCCACTTGTAAAAATGCTTCTTATCCAAAAAAGACCTGCTGCCTGACAACTATCTACTTATTTCATGGGGAAAACATGATCAAAGTAAAAAATGAAAAGCAAACGAGAAACAAGCTCAAGATACATTGCTTAAAGGATTACTGTACAGGTAATGGACTACACATGATAGATTTGTATTCTGTTTGGTTTACAGGTAAAGCCTGCAAAGATGACTGCAAGTCTCCAACAAATGTAATGAACTTCTTAAAATAATGTAATCCTGTCCTTTATTACAAATACTGTCATATGTATTTCAATACCCAAGGCTTATACATTATCTAGTTATGTAAGTATTCTCTGCATGGCAACAACAGAAAGGCTTTCAATGTTGGCAGTTATTTAACAGTATGCTTATTAAAGCTTACTTGCATCTTACAATCTCAGACAAGCTTACATGGTGGTCATTAAAGCATTGCTACTTAAACACAGAGCAACAGACACTTTCTGAGTAATAATAAGCATAAATCAACAGTATAAAAATATGACAGAAACCAAACCATTCTGCAAAATCAAGGACAGAATAAAAGTAGCACTTGTGTCTACCTTGAATGGGGGGATACTCTGCACATTTACACTGCATAACTGCTCCTTGCCTTGCTTGACAAGTATGTCACAATTTGAAATGTCTCTGGCTGACTGTGATGGCCTTGACACATTTGTCATACCTCTCAAGCTCAGAACAAGAAATATGGACAGAGCCATACATAGAAGTGGGACAAAGGCCAAAAAATGAGGACAATTTTTAAATATTGCTCTTATAAACTTAGAAAGATAATAGAATGGTAGGTCTTGCATTAGTATGATTTTTCTGAAAGGTACAGAATCTGAAACTCAAATGTCTGTCATTATTTTCTAACTTCAGTCTTTAATGATTTGCTACTAATTTGCCAAAAAAACACAATTTTATGAAAAATGGGCCAAAAATGTGATGCAAAAATATAAAATAGCCACACAATACAGCTGGGAACCTGTCAAAGAAGGGACACTTTTTTAATATTAATACTCATAACTTGAGCAGCTGACAAAATAATCTACATGCATTTCTGAAATAAAAGTACTCTATAACTCTGATTATTACAGTTATTTCTTAATTGTAAGCCCTCCACATTTTCTTCCAAAATTTCCATTTTGCGGCGGGAAGAGCAACATTTTGAGCCAAAATCGGGAAAAGTTGAGAGGTTTGGATATGCCTAATTCTATAAAGCAATTTATTTGCACGTACCTCTCAACCTGTTAATGCATGAAATCTGGACAAGACCAAATATACTGGGAGAACACATAAACAGTACTATAAATTGTTGTATAAACTGAGACAATTGATAGAATAACAGGTCTTGCTTTAGTATGCATTTTTCTGAAGGTTATGAAGTCTGAAACTCAGTGTCTGTCATTATTTAGTGACTTAATTCCTAAATTATTTGCCAGAAAACCCACACATTTTATGAGGAACAAACCAAAAATAAGAAGCAAAAATCTATTCATTCTGTGAAAATCTGGACAGTTGAGAGGTATAGTTCAGCCGGGGCTATCTTTGAGTTTGCTGCTCTTCCCCCTCACAAAATCATGGTCGAATGGAGCCTCCTCCCCTGCAGCCATTCCAATGAACCATTACTTGGCTATTTCACCCCATTTACCACAAACACTAATGTGCATACTGCTTTACTTCTACGATGAGTTGGACTTCATTTGAAAGTTTTATTTTGCATTTTACAGCACAAACACTAAGACATCTGCTAAATAAAACAATGCAATCTCACGATGAAAACAGACCTGGCATTAAAACTTCTCTGCCCTTGAAACTTACATTCATTGAAACAGCATTGAAACCCACATTCAAAGAAAATACATTTTACCAGTGGCAGATAAAGATTAACTTTGGGCTGTTTTCAAATCATAGGCCCCTTGGACATGAAACATACATGTGGTCTTTGATACAGCTTCCTGATTATATTAAATTATATTCCTTGTACAATATAGTACAGTTGTTAGAGGGTGTTTGAAAATTGTGAACATTTTTCCAGTAAACAATGAAACAAAATGCATGCACCGATGATGACAAAATTGCCCAGTTCAGAACATTTTTCCAGTAAACAATGAAACAAAATGCATGCACCAATGGCAAAACTGTCCAATTCAGAACATTTCTATCATAAAAGTCTACTCAAACCTCTACAGTCCACCAGTATCAGTAAATATGCACAATCTCTGAAGAAGTAAAAGTCATCTAAATAATTCCACATTAAAGAAATCTGTAACTAAAAAAGTTGCTGCTAGCAAACAACTTTATATTTCATTGTTTCATCTACAAATAAAGTGCCTGTTGCCCTTGAGGAATAAATTTACTAAATTCCATAAAAAAATGATAAGCTAGTAATATTGCAGTAGGGAATGGATGGCAAACTGATAACAGGTTCATAGTTACTAGGTATCTTCACCAAAAAGGACTGCAGCATCCACCCCATTTACAATACAGTACAGTATCAGCAATGCATCTACTTACTGTGGGAGTAGAACCCACAGCCTTCTGCATCAAAAGCAAGTACACTATCTATTGTGCTATTAAAAATGCAAACAGACAAGGCATAAGCAGCACTAAACTTTTGTTCCCCTGCAGCTATCAGCTTCTTTTAAAATCTACTTGACACTCAGCTGCATCTCTAAACTTTGCAGCACAAGAATTCTGGAAAAATCCAAAATTTGGGTGGGGGGGCAAAAGACAGAAAAACAGGGACACATTTTAAACATTGCTTGTATAATGTTGGAAAGTTGTTAGAATAAAATGCTGTATTACCACCATACATTTCACTGCCAAATATTGAACCCATGACCCTGTGCAAAACAGTCAGAGCAACATACCACTATTCCAAATCATGTTTTATGAAAGAAAGGAAGACTGAAACTTAAATGGCTACCATTTAGTGAATTCAGTTCTCACCATAGCTGTCAACATCTTAGCACAAAAACACCTGAACAAAGCCAATAATGGGGGAATACAGCCCCCAAACATATTTAGTGAATTCAGTTATCACCATAGCTCTCAACCTTGGCTCAAAAAACCTGGACAAAGCCAATACTGGGGGAATACAGTCCAAAAAATAGGGACAAATATCCATTGAGGACACCAGAGCAAACCCACACAAATACAGGGAGGACATGCAGACTCCACACAGAAGGCACCCCAGCCAAGAATCAAACCAGACAACCTGTAGCTGTCAGGCTACAATGCTATCACTGCACCACTGGCTGTGTTAAGTAACAAAAATACAGAAACCACAGATTTTATTAGGAACAGAACAGAACAAATATGAGGCAAAAATCTCCAAATGTTTTACAAGTGGTGGGTAGGGAATTCAGGCTCTTGCCAGTTGGGCCCAAGGTACAGGGTTCAAGCTTTATTCTCTACCCACCACCATTTAGCAACTGGGGCATTTTACACACACACATACACACTACCTTCCGATCCTCCGTAGAGGCCTGCCTGATTCTGTCCTCTACAGGCTAGGTAACAGCCCAATCACCACTGTAGCAGCCCATAACTGCAAGCTAAGTCCTCCGTAGCAGCCCAATCACCTCCATAACAGCCTGTGCAGGCTGTTCTGGGTTTCCCTGCTAGCCATGAGTAGGCTGAAGCCTGCGGGTGATGCAGTCCAGCGTGTTTCCAGTCCGTGCAATCATCACCGCACAGACCTCTGGGCTGGCAGGACGGAGTTCCCTTCCTTCCCTATCCAGACTGCCTAATTGAGCAGTTTGGAGTTCAGGAAGTAAAACATGGACTTCTGGACTGCCTAACACAGCAGTCAGGAACTCAGCACGTATGCGTGAGTTCCGAGACTCTCATGAATTTTTATTTTTTTATTTTCATTTTCTATAGTGGGGGGGATTATTTTTCTTTTGACAGGTGGGGGGCTGCAGTCCTATAGCACGAGCCGCCCCTGACTACTGACTGCTTAAGTAAATCATCAATCTGCACATTTTGACCAGGTTCGTATTACAACTGAACCATCACAGTGTGTGAATTCTTTCAGCATGACAGACTTCTGGCAGTTTAAAAGACCTGATAAAGAAGGTAATCCTTCTATTTTGATAACTGGAGGTGTCTTGTAAATGAATAATGTTTTTTTTTTTGTTTGTTTATTGTGATGATGTGAGGTATTGCCAGCTATGCCAGGAGAAGTAAGGTAGTGGATATGTAACATATGCCAGCATAGATAGCTGGAGTTTTGTAAAGAATTGTTATATGTTATTTGTATATCAAACTGATTTGTACAGGTGCTTGTGATGAAAATGTATTCATAAAGCTTCTTGTGTTAAAAATATACCAACAGTGGGTCCTGCTGGACAGAAAAGAAATACACCTGCATGTCAGACTATATTGCAACTGTTGAAATGAATATAGTGTAACAGAGGATACTAGAAAAGAAGAGGTTAATCTCAGACCAGCTAACTTTGAAAAATAGTCTGAAATTAAATTACCTGGTTTATAGCTTTGTAAACATGTACCTGGTTTTAGGCCATAAAGTTTTTATCTTACAGTTCTGATTGCAGCCAGAAACAAAATGTCTGTGAAAATCAGGACTAGGAGTCCTACTGTACTGCCCTTAGGGGGTGAACTAATTGCTACCCTGGAAGACTGGAAGTTTTTGAAATGTTTTTTATAGCTTCCAGATACTATAACACATCTTAGCAAACCTCTCTCTGTGTGTATGGTAACACATATGTGCTAAGTGCAAGATTATGGCTCAGTTTCTGGTAAAGGGGATAGTGTGGGAACCAGTGTCAGATGACCAGATGTATGTGATGTCATTCTGTAATCCAGCACTGAAATGATGTTTTAATACTAGATGAGACAGAAGTCTTAGAGCAGTCTGTTTTTGAAACCTGACAAAGAAGGATCACTCACTCACTTCATCTTGTCTTGCTTTAGTAAGTAACCAGGGAATAGTAATTCTTTAGATCAGTCAGGAAAATATGGCGAGATTAGTTAAGTACTGTTTTTTTGTATATGTGTAAATCTGTCAGTCGGTGTTATTTTTAATATTTCCTGTTACTGAAATGTTGGTGTTTATTGTAAATAAATATTTAGCATTTTAAGTTCTTTTATTATTATTAAATATATGTAAACTTTTAATTATGGCTGGTCTTTTAGAGAATATTTTAACCTTTGAGAGTATATATATTTGGCCACTACCAAAAGCCTTGCTGCATTGGTCAATCACTACCATTTGTATTAGTATTAATTTTACTAAGTATAATTGGATACCCTGGTAAGAGCCTTAGAGTAGCTGGCTTTGGAGTGTTCCGATGTCAGTATCTACCTTATAGTCAGTGCAGAGGTGGCATAACTGATAAATATGTGCCAGCATTTCCCAGGGGTGTGTGTGTGAAAATCAAGCTAAAAAGTGTGAAAACTAACTCTCAAAGAGTGTGTGTTTCAGCTACATGGAGCAGAGACACAGAGCACTGGTTTCACAGAGAGTGTGGTGGAGGACTTGGCTTGGAACACTCGGCTGAGGACTCAACTCTGTAGCTGTATCAGTGGGGAGCCTTATTTGGGGTCTGGAGTGAGAGAGGGAAACCCAGCCCCAGGACAGTGTTACCTGTGTGCCTTTAAGAGAAATTGTGCTTGGTGCAGAGGGCTGCATCTGGAAATACTGTGAGCATCTATCTTTGTTCCAAGTAAATGTCCCTCACCTGTGTCAGTGGTGAGGACTGAGACTCCTTGATTATTGGCTTAGAGGAGAGAAGTCACACTTATATTCACCTGGAAGAATTTTCTGACCCAGTGGTTTTACAAGATGACCCGAATAAGGAAGCAGTTTACGTGGCTTCTTATTGTAATTCTGAGACTTCTAAGGTTAAACCCCAGAATTATGAAAAATGTATGAAAATAAAGCAGAAAAGCAAATATTGAACATCACTGTTCTCCTTTAAAGTATTTTTTGTAGGGGGTGTAAGCTCCCTGCACTTCCTAAAACATATACATGACAACTCCAAGATTGCCATACCTCGAAGAAAAGGCAAGATTCAGTGAAACAGCAGTCTAAGACTTGTAAGGCTGCATTTTTGGTCATTTTGTCTCACTGTACCTGAGTTTGCACTGAGTATTGGAATCTCAAATTGTTACCGATTTAGGCAATTTCATTTCTTTCAAATTTAGTGCATCAGTGACTTCAGCAGATATTCCTTTGTGCATGGAATCTGTTTCCTATTTAAGCACAATGCTTCAATTATTAAATTTGAACTTTCCCCAGATTTCTGAATAACTGCTTATTTTCTGTATGAAAAAAGAGATGCCTTGCAGTTAACTAAGTGCTGAAAACTGTGGCAAAGAAAGTGTTTTTGATAAAGTTTGTAAAATGATTCTACAATCCGTCTCTGACTGAAAAAGTCATAACAAGTGATTTGTCTTTGTGCATGATTTGGGTTGGGAATACCCACAGACTTGCAAGTGTTTCTCTGCATGCTACTTTCTTCATGGCCACTAAGTGCAAATACACTTATGGTAGCACAAGGTTGGCTAGCTTGGAACTCCACTGGATGAAGGGTGGTCCAGCAAGATGCCCCTTATGTGGCAAACCATAGCTGCCTTCTTCCCCCAGGATGCTGTGAGCAGCCATGGGCTCTCATTCCTGTCTTCCCAGCCAACTCATACAGACACCTGAACTGCTAGTTTAAACCTGGGTTCCCTGTGTTATAGTCAGTGATATGCCATACGGAATTGCTCTTGTCTGTTTTTGTATGTCTGTTGATGGAAATCTTGCAGTGTTGGTGATGCTGTCTTTTGAACTGCTTTTATAATATCAGCATTCTCTGGAGGATGAAGTGTCATGAGCGATACACAGTTCTGTAAGTGTACTGTCATCATTTGTCTGTATTGAGGTTATTACATTGTGTAGGTCAAGCATTGGTGAAGTCACTTGTGAAATCTGCCTATAAAAGTTGTTTTCTACTTAGAGGCAGATTACAGTCATCTCCAGTTAGTGTAAGAACTAATTAGCTGATACTGTTCTATTTCTAATACTATCTGTCTTTCCAGACATTTTGTTTTGCATTTCTTTGTGCAAGTGCATACTTGTTTGTATGGTTAATTGTTAAACTGTATTGTTTAATTTATTTAAGTTAAAAAAAAAGCTTTTGTTTTGTTACCTAGTAATGTATGTAAGGGTAATTACACAGAATTGATGAATTACAGTTGTTGACATCCACATTTAGAGGAGACTGAATGCTTAGCTTATAGGTACAGTAATCTAAAAGTATTGTTGTTTTATTCTATTTGTTTACAGTGAGTGTGATCTTGGTGTGCTTTATTGATTTGGCTGGTAGCAGAATAAACCTACATACAAGTAATAAACACCTATTAAATAGAACAGCTCGTGAAAGTCCCTATATTCAAACAATGGATCTAAACTATGAAATACCACTTGAAACAGGTAGACAAAATAACACCATTCAAAGCTAACGTAAAACTATTCCTGAGAGAGACATGGCTATGCACATGCTTACCTCTAGGGTACTGTACGACATTATAATACTCAAACACTGTCTCTGTAATTTTCACCATAATACTCCATTCCTCAACTAACATAAGGAATCTCAGCTGTACTACAGTCTCATCTGCCAATTCACTGCTACCCTCCATTGCCGTCTAGCTCTCTAATTCTATATACCCTCTTAATGCATTGCTATATTGCTTCTTCATATTCTTGGCTATTCTGCATCTTTTCTTTATTTCCACCACCAGCTAATATACATGAAAACTTTAAACATTTTCTCTGTTGAATAGATATTCCATATGTTTATTCCTCTGAAGTGATATCAAGTTGGTACTATCTATATGTGTATATTTTATGATCCGATGTTGTCAATCTTCATGTAATCCTTGACTGTGGGCTCTGTTCCGAGCCTCGGAACCGACTCAGCCGTTTACTTCACCTTCCAAACTCTTGAGCTAGGCACTACCCACAACGCTCCTCTGTAAACTGCCTGACATCTCATTTGCTGATTTGTGTGTCAGACATGTACGACCTCTCTTGAGTGTTGGCAGTTCTTTAAATAAGTTTTGTACTTTGAATTTCATCAAATCTCTACTAGTTTTTCTATATTCCACTTCTTAAATACTTTATCTTTCTACCCACTCTTGCTTTCACTTTTATGTGCGTGTGTGTGATATTTCTCTTTTCCTCTACTTTTAGGTAGCCTTTCTACACATACCATTGCTGACACTCCTCTGTTACCTGTTTAGAGAGAGAGAAAGTGTGTGTGTGTGTGTGTGTGTGTGTGTGTGTGTGTGTGTGTGTGTGTGTGTGTGTGTGTGTGTGTGTGTGTGTGTGTGTGTGTGTGTGTGTGTGTGTGTGTGTGTGTGTGTGTGTGTGTGTGTGTGTGTGCAGATCATGGCTGACAAATCCGACTCCCCTGTCAAACCGTCTAAGGGCACTTCTGGCTTTAAAAGGTGCCAGAAGTGCGATAGAAAAATGCCCAGTTCAGATAGGCATGTGTGGTGCATGCACTGTTTGTGTTGTTCACTTAAAAGAAAATTGCTCTATTTGTCATGGTTTCTTTGTCAGAACTCTTGAGTGGAGAAACAAACTGATTTTGAAAGGCATGCTGAAAGGGGACTTTGAAGAGGCCATTTCTAAGTCAAGGACCAAAACTAGTACATCTTCCTCTTCTTCTTCTTCCAAACAGAAAAAATGATCTCACTCGGTTCCCAGCAGTTCCTTGGAACTGCCTAAAAAGGTACTGAAACAGCCTTTGGCGCTGACCGCTCCTTCGGCACAGAGTGGCAAGAAAGACTCTGCAACTACTGCATCCACAGACATGACAACTCCTGCCTTGGCAAAAGAAATTTTGTCGATACCAGAGCAGACAAATTTGATCTCAATTCCAAGATCTAGGTACTCACCCTTGATCAATCCATTTAAGGACCAACCACCAAGTCCTTTTGTCGAAACCGAGACCACCTAGGTCTCCTTCGGCATCATCTGTTTGATTCACTAAGAGCCTCTCAGAATTGAACATCATGAGGTTAATTGACCAGCTCTTGATGGTGAGGGGATTACCTTTTTCTTCGGTTCCCAGCCAAGTCAGCACCGGGACCGGTCCTGTTTCAACATTGTCTCATCTTCCTCCTCCAAATTCAGTCGAGTCATTGGAGCCCCTGGCACCAACCTACCTGTTTCCGATGTTCTTAGTTCCAGTAAGAAGCTCTTCTCCGGAACTGAGAATTGCCTCAAGCTCCTCAGGGTTTTTGGAACCGGACGTCTCTCAGGGTCGAGATTTCATCGCCGGTTCTCAGGGGCAGGGATCGACTTCAATTTCAGAGCCTTCCATGCTCTTCAGTGCTTTGTCTTTTGTTGGCTCGACCCAAGCTTCTGCTTTGGGGGTCACCTGTTTTGGTTCCGGGCTTCCATCCCTCTATGGGGGGGGGGGCTTCCAAATCATGGAGAAGGCCGTATCCATTGTGAACTCCCAGTCCTTGCCATCCCTGTCGGGCCAAACTTCTGCTTCCCCCTCAACCAGAGCTTCCATCAGTCTTTTCCCTGGTACAGAGGGCACAAAAGCCCCAAGAAAGAGCCATCTTGGTGGTTTCTTCTTCAGATACTTCCCTGAAACATCCCCCTTAGAAAGTACCTGGAATGAGAAAGTGCAAGAGGAAGCAATTAGACTCCCCAGAGGAGTCCATCACTGACGATACAGATTTTGATGAGGGGGAAGGTTCCTCCTGTCACCCCCGGATGTTTCCTTTGGGGACATCCTGGAAATCCTGAAGCAGAGGGGTGGCTGGACATCCCTCCAGCCTTCCTCAGAGGAATCGGTATACCTGGAGGCCTTTTGTGCCCAACCCTCTACCTCCTGGATCTCTCCATCTGCAGACGACCTCATTAAATTGAACGCCCAGTGGGCATGGAAAATCCCTGACTCCATCAAACTGATCCTCACGAGGCCTGACCAGATCCTGTCTGCTCCCAAGGAAGAACAGCACTGGATTAAATGTATTCCCATAGACACCATGGTGACAGCGGCAGCCACAAAGAAGGAACTTGCTGAGGAAAGTCCTACTATCCATCCTCCTAACAAGGAGTCCAGGACTATGGATAGATCTGAGAAGTGCATTTACACTTCATCGTCCTTCACTGTCAGGTCTTTGAATTACATGACGCACTTTACTAAGTTAAAGAGAGATCTAATTAAAGAACTGTCAGATACTCCCTTTGGAGCAATAGCTGAAGAGATACGAAGTGGCTTCCGTGCGGGTCTATATTAAATAAACGAACGCTTAAAATGTCGAGTATGACAAGATCGACACAATTTAAGCGAACGCTTATTTAACTGAAACACAAACTTACCGAAAATCAAAATATCGAATGATTTTGTTTGGCCAACACCTTCACCCTAGTGACGTAACAGGCTACAACGCATTAAACAAAAATGAACGTGTAAAGTGACTACCTACATTATAAATCTATCAACTACCTAAGAAGCTATCCTACCACTATACACACCCTAAATGTGAAATATCCACTGTGCAAAACATTAAACATAAATTATGTAGTAATAAACCATGACATTATCCCAAAGTGTGCACGATGGTGAACATTAGAGTTAGCGTTACACTTTCAGAAGAATTGCAACAGCCCGAAGAAACTCCTGTGTAGTGTACTGATCTTTATGCTGTAGTACCTGCTGCAGTCTTTCACATTTCAAAATTACTTAACACACTCGTAGTACTCTCCTACGACACCTGGTGAAAAACATTTTGTGTTAGCCATAATGTTCCGCTAATCTAAACCACCATGTTAACTAATGAGGTGTGTTTCTTTTATACTATCTTTGCAATTAGTGCATTGTAAATTACTATCAAATGTCTTTGATTTGCAAACTGTAGCATTATATGTACTTTCATCTGTGAGCACAACCTGTAACTTTAACTTAAACTTGCATATCTGCACGCGTTTAGTTCTAACATTTATTTTGATTGTGTTACGGACTTACGTCAGACGTACCCTGCTTCATGTTGGCCAAACATAATGTTTCGAAACTCCTAATTTAGATCATTTGAGCGGTCGATTAAATAAGCGTTCGCTTAAATTGTGTCGATCTTGTCATACTTGACATTTTAAGCGTTCGTTTATTTAATATAGACCCTTCTGTGCTTGCTACCCTCAAAGCAATTTCTAACTCATCCATGAGACTGATTGCCCACACAGCTGAAGGAATGACAAGAGCAGTGGGTTCAGCTATAGCCCTTTTGAGACACACCTGGATGCACTTGTGTGACTTTGTGGAGCCATTTAAATCTTCATTCATCAATGCTTCATTTGACGGATCATCCCTGTTTGGACCCAAAGTGAAAGACAGACTTACCAGATGTGAGAAAGATGGTTCTGCTATAGGTGTACGCTTCTCTACTCCTCAACAGCCCTACTCTAGGAACCAGAGAAATGGGAAGCTATGGTTCAAAAAATCCCAAGAGCCTTTCCAAGACACACATGGCAAAGACTTTCCCCAGGGCAGAGGTGGAAGTACTAATGGAAGACACCGTCCTAAAGGCAGAGGTGGCCCACAGAACCAGGGGTCCAGAGATACATTCTCTGTGGAGGCAGTCGAGGGATGATTATCCCTGCACCAACCCGCCTGGCAACAGATGACATCGGACAAATGGCTGCAGGGAATCCTTTCCAGAGGTTATAATATTCCACTTTCCTCAAACCCAAAAACCCAGAAAAAACTCCTGAATGTTCCACCCAGTCACAGGGAAGCAGCAGACATAGAAATTCAAAAACTGCTCAAAAAAACGAGTCATCCAGAAAGCCCCACCAGACCAAACAGGATCTGGGTTTTACTCAAGATTCTTTTTAGTGCCCAAAAAACGGGACTGGAGGCCCATTTTGGATCTCAGCCAGTTCAACAAGGCAGTTCAGTAAACCAAATTCTGGGTGGCCCAAGTACAATCAGTACTTCCTTTCTTGGAAAAAGATGATTGGATGTGCTGTATAGATCTTCAGGATGCACATTACCACATATAAATGGATAAGCGCTTCAGGAGATTCCTGCACATCTGGCTGGGAGGCAGTAATTTCTAGTTCAGAGCACTGACCTTTTGGCCTTACCATAGCCCCCAGGGTGTTTACCAAATGCATGATAGTGGTAGCAGCTCATCTCAGACTGCAGGGATTTTGAGCTTTTCCATACCTTGATGGCTGGCTCCTTACCGCTACCACCAGGCATCAACTAGAACAGGTAAGAGACTACACTTTGCATCTTTGCACTTCTGTAGGCATTTCAATAAATTATGAAAAGTCCAATCTGCAACCATCACAAGAGCTACAATTCATTAGAGCTCTGTTAGACACAGTTTCAGGTCTTGCTTCACTCCCAGTAGAGTTTCAGGTCTTGCTTCACTCCCAGTAGAAAGACTCCAGAGAATCCCAAATCACAACTCAACCAAATTATCTGGAAGAGAAATGTCCCAGCCAGATTAGTCCTTCAAGCATTAGGCTCGATGGTAGCCTGAATCACTCTAATTCCTTTAGCCAGAAATCACATGTAAATCCTCCAATGGCTTCTGGCCTCTCAATGGTCTCTGATAAATCAGCCGATGTCACACAACATCTTGATCACCAATTGCTGCAAACAAGAACTGTCATGGTGGCTCCACTCCAGAGAGATTCTCTCAGGCCATCCTTTCATCCTTCCACAGCCTCAAGCCATAGTGATCACGGATGCTTCTCAGATAGGGTGGGGGGCATTATCTGGGAAGGACAGTCCAAGGCACTTGGTCCGCTATGGAGGCAAATTTGAGCATCAGTGTTCTAGAGATGAAGGCGATGTTCTTAGCGTTGCAAGCATTCCAAGATGCCCTTTCCCTAGGAACAGTAGCAATCCAAACAGAAAACATGTTGGTAGTCTGGTACATTAACACATGAGGAACCAAATCATACCCACTTTGTCGGGAAGCCCTCAGAGTTTGGCAATGGGTGATTTCTTCCATCTTCATTCTCATGGCAACGCATATCCCAGGGAGCTCCAACATAATAGCGGACAAGCTGAGCAGAACTATTTTGATGCCTCATAAGTGGGCTCTCAATCCTGTTTTGACAGAAAAGATCTTCCGTCACTGGGGCCAACCTTGTTGCAATCTATTTGCATCTCTTCTCAACAACAAGTGCAGCAGTTTCTTTGCCCTGATTCCCCCCTCTGGGGGAGTCACCGAGGGAATGCTGTTCTCCACGATTGGCCCCCTGGTCTCCTCTACGCCTTTCCTCCAACTCCCCTAATATCTCAATTTCTAAACAAAGTCAAGAGGTCGAAGTACACAATAGTCCTCATTCCTCCATCTTGGCCTCGACAAGTTTGGTTTCCCATCCTTTGCCTCATCTACTTCAGAAACCTTTGATTCTGGACACCGCTCCAGATCTATCATCTCATCCAGAGGGAATGGTTTATCTGAATCTCTAACATCTCAACCTCACCATGTGGCTTTTCCAATTCCCTTGATTGCCAGGCACTCTTCCCTTTCCTCTCCCATCCATCAAATCATTGTGGCCCATCATAAACCTTCTACTAGGAAACTATACCAGAGTAAATGGGAAAAATTTCCTAGATGGGTTCTCAGTTATGCTCTAGACCCTTATACAGTCCCTATGCATACATTATTGGATTTTTTAGCTGATCTTTATCAAACTGGCTCTTCAGCCTCTACAATTAAAGTCCATCTAGCTGCAATATCTAATTTCCATATCAGTTTTGATGGTTCATCCCTTATGTCACATAAACTTTGTAAAGCCTTTTTGAAGGGAATTCTAATGGCAAGACCTCCATTTAAAGAGTTCATTGCTCCTTGGGATCTAACCCTAATCTACAATCCCTGTAGCTAGCTTTGACTTAAAGTTTATGACTTGGAAAACTTTATTCCTAGTGGCTATAACTTCTGCCAGAAGAGTATCTGAAATTCAAGCCTTGCCCTGCAAACCCCTTACATAATATTTCACAAAGACATGGTCTCCCTCAGGACTAATCCATCCTTCTTGCCAAAGGTAGTCTCAGAATCCAATATCAATCGACTACAACTTCCTGTCTTTTTTCCTAACTTCTCCAGTAAAGGGGAATATTCACTGCATTTATTAGATGTTCACAGACAACTTTTTTATCTTCACAGAACAAAGGGTTTCAGGAAATCTGACCAATTATTTGTTGCCTTTTCCTCTTTCCTTGGGTAACCTAGTTACCAAGGTTACCTTAGCTAAATGGCTCAGAGATTGTATCACTTTTATCTGTTATTCAAAAGGACTTCACTGTTCACTTCAATGAAAACCCACTCAACCAGAGCTGTGGCAGCTTCTGTAGTTTTTCATGCCAGAGCTTCTTTAGATGACATTTGTGCAGCATGGTCTTCTCGTCATGCCTTTATCACTCATTACAAATTGGATCAGGTCTCTAGGGGGCGAGCATCATTCAGTTTGATGGTGCTTAGGAATATTCTTCTGTGAGACCTCCCAAGATTCAGGTAGCTGGGGACTCTGTCCCACTGTCAAGGATTACCTGAAGATTGACAACATCAGATAAAGACGTTATATCTTACCATAATGTTCCATCTGTGTTGTCGACCTACAGTAATCCTTGACATCCCCTCCCTCCTTCCCCCAGCCTGAGACTCTTAGTGGATCAAATTCTCCCAGGACTGGCTTCATAACAGGGACATATTTCTGGTCTCTTCTTTTTGTTTACTATCTGTCTGCAACTAATTTAGGCAAACTCTATGTGAGGTAATTTAGAGAGGAGTGTTATAGGTAGAGCCTAGCTCGAGAGTTTGGGAGGCGTGAGCTGAAGTAAATGGTTGAGTCTATTCCGAGGCTTGGAACCGAGCCCACAGTTAAGGATTAGTGAAGCTCAACAACACAGATGGAACATTATGGTAAGACATAACGTCTTTTTTCTAAAATGAAAAAAAAAATTTTTATGTTCTGTCTGAAATAGTGTCGATTTACCTTCGACCTCAGACTAATCAGTTTACAAATGTAAATATTATATAATTCTTGTATTTGTTTAATTGTTGTTTCTCTGTACTCTGCTGTTTACATTATATGTAACCTAATCTGCATCTGTTCCTATGTATTCTTTTTTCTTATACTGTGTATAACACAGATGTGAAGTTGTTCAATCTCGCTTTCATTCTTACTGATGGGTCGAGTCTGCCAATTTGCAAAGCTCGAGGTCTCAAACAGCTTGAGGCCAAAGCCCTATCCCACAATGCACCACTACATACCCCAGATCTAGTTTGCCGCTGCAACTGATGTTCTCTACAGCTCTTGGCTGCTGGAGAGATAAGTTTGAGATTTTCTTCAACATTTTTCAAGAAACTTTCCTCTTGCATATGTTAGTTAGATATTGATATTATTGTGCTTTATTCTGTTTATCCGTTGTTCAGATTTATTCCTCATTAGTGGATAGCTCTTGCTCTCTCTCTCTCGTTGTGCTTGGCCCTGTTTATTCTGGTTACTACTCTATCCCAAGCCGAGTTAGGCTTTTGCAGTTTTGTGCAATTTTGTGTTTGTTAGCCGGTTAGGCTCTTGGCCGTTTTTTTGGCTCTTTTGTTTTCCTTAGCCTGTTAGGCTTTTCTATTACAGCTTAAAGTTAGCTGCCTTGGTTTAATTTTATCCGATTAGGCTTACTTTTCTTTGGATATAGTAATTGTTGTGCTTGCTGCCTTACAATGTTGGAAAAGGCTAAATCTGGTTTCAAGAGATGCCCAAAATGTAGTCAGAAGATGTCTATTACAGATGGGCACTCTACACGTGTGTACTGCTTGGGTGAAGTACATTTACAGGAGGTTTGTGCTATTTGTCATGGGTTTAGCTATAGGGTGCTAGCTGAAAAGAACCGTAAGCTAGTGCAGCGGGGTTTAATCAAGTCGGCTTTCCAATCTGACTTGGATTCTGCTCCCGGTCAACCAAAACCCTCTTCTCCAGCCTCTTCATCTAGTTCGGCTCCGAAGGGCTCTTCGGTTCCAAAAACGTCAAAAAAGGCTATGGTCTCAGCTCCAGTGTCAACAGAACCAACCGTTCAGGTTGCTGGTAGGAGCCGGTCCCCAGTCTTGGAACCGGTATCTCCTACTTTGAGGTCCCCGATTCTGGGGTCACCGGCTCCATCGGTGGTCTCCTCTCGGGCTTCCAGACTTTCTGATTCGGACGTGTACCGAGTGGTGCGGAGACTTTTACAGGATTCAGCGCTTGCTAAAATTCTGTCGGTTTCGACTCTAGCAGCTTCGGAACTGACAAAGTCCTCTCCTGTTGTTGTTGCTGCTCCTCCTCTGACTTGAATCAAGAAAGGAGGCCCGACTTTCCTGCTCTGGAGGCGGTCGGGGGACGTTTGTCTTTGTACCTAGGCGCTTGGCTAAATATCTCAGAAGACCGTTGGGTACAAAACGTTATATCCAGAGGATATTCCATTCCCTTCCTTTCACAGCCCAGACTAACAAAAGGAATCCCAGACGTTCCACCCAGTCTACGGGATGTAGCATCCGTAGAGGTCCAGAAAGTATTACAAAAAAAGAGTCATCTAGCCAGTCCCAGCAGACCAGCAAGGATCCAGAACTTACTCAAGGTTCTTTTTGGAACCAAAGAAGACAGGGGACTGGAGATCTATTCTGGACTTCAGCAGACTCAACAAATATGTGGTAAAGACGAAGTTCTGTATGGTCACGCTTCAGTCCATTTTCCCGTTCTTAGGGAAGGACAACTGGATGTGCTCTATAGATCTCCAAGATGCATACTACCATATCAAAATGGCCAGGCCATCCAGGGATCATCTGCGCTTCCGGCTGTGAGCCAGTCACTTCCAGTTTCGGGCCCTGCCCTTTTGGCTCACAACAGCCCTCAGAGTGTTCACCAAATTTATGGCAGTGGTCATGGCTCACTTGAGACATTCAGGAATCCAGGTGTTTCCTTACTTGGATGACTGGCTCCTTACTACCCCCACCAGGCATCAGCTTATTCGGGCAAGGGACGGTACCATAGATCTATGCTTACAGCTGGGTATTACGATAAATTCAGAAAAGTCTGCTTTATTGCCATCGCAGCATACAGTCTTTATAGGAGCAGACTTGGACACGGTCAGCATGTCCCTGAAGCTCCCTCCCGAAAGAGTGATTATCCTTCAACAACAAATTGTGGATCTCCTGTCAAAACGAAAGGCATCAGCATCACAGATTCTCAAACTGCTCGGCACTATGGCAGCAGCGATTTATTGTAATACCCCTTGCAAGATCTCACATGCGCATTCTCCAGTGGCTGCTTTTCACACAGTGGATGTTTCAGGACTTACAGATGAATTACCCAGTTCTGATTACCAAGTGTTGCAAGGACGACCTTCGGTGGTGGCTAACGTCGGAGACGATGACTATGGGCTGTCCATTTGTTCTCCCCACTCCAGTTGCAACAGTAACAATGGACACCTCCCTGATCAGGTGGGGGGCATTATCAGGGATGGACAGCCCAAGGTACTTGGCAGGCTCATGAGGCTCATTTGCACATAAACGTCCTGGAGATGAGAGCGGTTCTTTTAGGGTTGCAGGCCTTTCAAGACTCTCTTCCCCTAGGCATGATTGCAATCCATTCGGACAATATGTCCGTAGTCTGGTACATAAACAAGGAGGGACCAAATCTTACCCCCTTTGTCGAGAGGCTCTAAGATTATGGAAATGGGCAGAGTCTACCCAGCGCTTTCTGATTGCAACACACATCCCGGGGAAATCCAACGTAATTGCGGACAGACTCAGCAGAGCTATTCTGCTACCTCACGAGTGGTCTCTCAAGAACAAAATAGCAGAAATGATTTTCCACAGATGGGGCCAGCCTTGCTGCAACCTTTTTGCCACCCCCACAAACACCAAGTGCAGCAGCTATTTTGCCCTGATCTCTCAACAGGGACAATCCCCGAGGGACACACTCATCCACGATTGGCCTCCGGGACTCCTATATGCCTTTCCTCCCTTTCCACTAATCCCCAAAGTATTGCAGAAAGCCAGTTTTCTGGGCAGGACACTTAGCCCCATATTGGCCTCGTCAAATTTGGTTCCCCTTCCTGAAGCCTCATCTACTAGAGGAGCCTTGGATCCTGGACCCAGTGCCGGATCTGTTGACCCACTCGTCAGGAGCTCTTCACCCCTCTCCTCAGTCCCTCAAACTGACAGCTTGGCTGCTCCAATTCCCAGAATAGCCAGGTGCCAGAATTTATCAGAAGAAGCACAGCATATCCTTTTGTCATCTCATAAATCTTCAACTAGGAAACTTTACTTCATTAAGTGGAAAAGATTTTCCATCTGGGCACAGCAGAATAATATTGACCCTTTCCTGGCATCTATCTCAGATATATTGGAATTCCTAACAAAACTGTTCAATGAAGGAGCTGCAGCAGCGGCCATTCAAGTCCATCTGGCCGCTATTTCTAATTTTCATCTAGGTGCATCTGAAAATGGTATCATATCTCATAAGCTGGCTAAGGCTTTTTTGAAAGGTACAATGCACTTAAAACTGCCGATCAGATCTCCTACTACTTCCAGGAACTTAAATCTAATCTTGTCCAAAATTATTCTTCCGCCCTTTGAACCTGCCTCTTCCTGTGAGCTGAAGTATATTTCTTGGAAAACTATTTTCTTGGTGGTTATTACATCAGCACGCTGAATTTTGGAATTGCGAGCCCTTTCCATTAAGCCACCTTACCTAATATTTCATAAAGATAGGGTTTCCCTTAGGACAAATCCATTGTTCCTACCAAAAGTATGTTCAGAATTCACACTAAATCAAACACAATTGAGTTACCTGTTTTCTTTCCTAATCATTCAAGCTGGTTGGAGTATATGCTCCACAAACTTGACATACACCAGCAACTTCGCATCTGTTTGGACAGGACAATAGATCTCAGAAGGGCTGATCAGCTGTTTGTCTCCTTCTCAGATGCTAAAAAAGGCGCACCTGTCTCCAAAACTACCTTGTCAAGATGGCTCTCAGATTGTATTTCCTTTATCTACAGTGAAGCGGGTATTGCATTACATAACAAAGTCAAGGCTCATTCTACAAGAACGGTTTCTATTTCTGCAGCCTTCTTGACCAGGTTCCCTACTGATTCAATTTGTGCAGCTGCCACCTGGTCAAATCCTCATACCTTTATATCTCATTACAAAGTGGACAAGGCCTCTAGGGACAGAGCTTCATTTGGGTCTGCTATCCTGAAACAGGTCCTCCCGTGAGCCACCCAAGATTGTGGTGCTGGGGACGCTACCCATCAGTAAGAATGAAGGCGAGATTGAACAACTTCACATTAAGAAGTTATGTACTTACCATAACGTTCCATGTGAGTCGTTCTTCTCGCCTTCATTATTACGACCCCCCCCCCCACCTACCCCCTTCCTATGTCTGGAAGTTCGAGAGGTACCATTGTGGTTTTGGTTTTCTGGAGGAGTTTCCTTTCACACTGGACTGTATGATTTCATTGGAATCTGGGGTAGGTTTTACACTAGTTGGCAGCAAACAAGATGTGGGCTATGTAGTGGTGCATTGTGGGATAGGGCTTTGGCCTCGAGCTATTTGAGCTCTCGAGCTTTGCAAATTGGCTGATCGGCTCCGGACCCATCAGTAATAATGAAGGCGAGAAGAACAACTCACATGGAACATTATGGTAAGTACATAACTTCTTATTTTTTGTAATGGTGAAGCTCTTGATCCAGGGCTAGCACCAAACCACAGGAGTGTGCTTTTCTGAAGAAAAACAAGAGTTTGAATTGCATTCTGGGGAAATACTGAGAGAGGTCCTAATTTCAAGGCAGACCTGCTGAGATGTTTGAGGAAGCCTAGAGAGGTAAAGGAGCTAAAGACTTTCACCTACCATGTTTAAAGGAGACGTCTTACTACTATGTTGAGGGCATTTGCAGACCTGTTAGAGAGTAGGAAATGTATCTTCCCCATCTCCTACTTATGTGTAGAGTTGTGCCTCAAGAATCCAAATGTTTTTGTACTTGAGATACCTTGTGGACACAATATGTGGGGGACCCCATATTTAATTTGTGATGTGTGGAAGGGTGCATGCAATATACAAGAAGTCTGTTGTGAAGAATATTCTAAATTTCAGGAACAGGCTATGAAGCTCATGGGGTTTGCACACAAGCGCAAGCAAAGCAAAAACTCTGGTATGTCTGGATGGTTTACTGTCATGTTGACAAAGTGCAAGGTATCTGGATGCACGTGTTCGAATTGCAGTTTGCAAATGTGCATCAAAACGAACCAAAGGAAATCAGCTCCACAACCGCGAAAGCTAGTGTGCATTCACTGTTGTGAAGTCGATGTTCTGCATACAGATCGCACTACAGTGGGGATTGGGAAATGTACCCATTTCCTCACTATAGTGCGATCTCGGAGTTTGCATATATAATTAGCAGGGGATGTGTGGGGGGGGGGCTGCACCTGCAAAACATTAGTTGGACATGTCTGACCGTTAAGGTAGACTGGGTAATGATGACTGTAGAAAATGGACTTATTGACATTACCGGTTTCGTCTTTGTGACTTTCCGATGTGTGTAATTTCAAATTTATTTGTCTAGTAAGTCATTACTCGATGGAATGCCTTTCCAGGTTCTGATAGTAAACCTGTCCAACAGCTAGAGGATAAGAATGCACAGTTGGATATAAGGTGGTGTTGCTTACTTCTGTTCCTTCAGAATAAACTGCAAGCAGCTTGGGGTATTCCTTTCACTATTGTAAAAAAGTAGATAATGTTGGTTATGTAGTAGGGTTGCAAGGAAGGAGGCGGAAGCACAAAGTCTACCATGTTAACATGATAAAGCCTTACCATGTTAGAGATACAGTGGTATATAGTATCTGCAGTGGGTTACAGGAGGAAACTGAAGGGAATCTTTTTTAACATCTTTATTAAATTTTCACATAATGTTATATATATATATATATATATATATATATATATATATATATATATATATTCGAAAGGGAAACAACCCATAGTAACATTTGCGTTTACTTCTGTGTAATTTGCTCCCTCCCTACTCAGAGGGGAATTGTGGTAAATATTCACAGTAAGGTTCAATTTCACACCTTTGTGGATAATGAACTACTTTCATAGCAGCTATCTCCTAATCAGGTTCAGGAAATCAAAGCAATATGTACAGGCATTTGGGGACATGCTTACTGCCAAGCATGGGTATTTCCAAATGGTGCAGCATCATGTAGACACTGGGATCCAGTCAGTTGGACTCCTTACAGGGTGCCTGAAAGTAAATCATGCAAACCATATAATCAACTTCAAAACTGGAACTGATGGTTCAGGCAATGGCAGCACAGAAGTGTTACCAGTAGTGCAGGTGTTTATGGTTTGTAATGAGAGGGCACTGGGTAGTGCAACTGAAGGAATTCATCTTGAACCAAGCTGTTTTTTGTGGGTGTCTCTAGAAAGCTCACTTGAGTTTATAAAGGGAAGAAATGAACAAAGCTGTATAAAAATGTTGTATATTCAGTGAAATGCAGCAAGTATATAAATCTTGCAATTGTTTTTTTTTCCATTAACAAGGAATAAAATATGTGAAGTGTCAAGTTTTACAGAACAAGTAGTTGCTGACATTTGTTAAAATGTAGCAGAACCCTGGAAAGTAAAATTGTTTCTTGTACACATACATTTACAGCACTTAACTTATGCCAAAAGCCTTTATACCTATTTGATAATAGAACTTTCAGGTTTGCTTTCCTGAAGTCATCTGGATTTAAAATTCTGATCCTGGACAGAAAGTATGGTCAGTACATTTTACCTAACAGAAAGAGGGGGCATTGTATCAAAAGGTTGTACAAGTGGAATACTTTTCAGGATTGCCTCAGTCCAAGACAGTACTCTGGAATTTCTTTTGTTAAATGGACCTCTTCCTCATAAGTTGAGTGCAGCTATAAAGTTGAATAAATCAGCTGGTTGGAGTATGTGCTTTCCCTTGGAAGCGTTCTGTAAATTCTATGAAATTTTATATGATCTTCAGTTGAAGAGAGTGACTGTCAGCTTCAGGCAACAATGTAATAGTAGTGTCACAATACAATTAGCTAACTGATAGTGTTTTGTAATGCAGTCTGTCTTTTCAGATTTTTTATTTTACATCTCTCTATGCAAGTTTTAAATTATTTTGTCAAATATTTTAAGGTAAAAATTTCCATAACATCAAAGCCTTGTCCCTGATTATTTATTATTGCATGTATGGGTGACTTCACAAAACTGGGGAATTAGCTACATGTTGCCCTCTGTCTTTAGATGAAAGTGACTGTTAAGTTATGTCTACCGTAAGATGAAAGTACGGTTGGTGCATTCCTGGTAGGAGAGATGGTAATGTTACCAGCTTGCACTACTGTTCTGTGTGCTGGAGGGCTGATGGAGTGTCAGGACGCAGAGAACCTGTGCAGGGAGGACATGAGCATGACCACCAAAGCAGGTGTTGGTAGCCCTTACTGGCATGTGTACAGGAGTATACATAACTGGACAAATGGGCACATCTGGTCCTTGTGATGATATATGTGTGCATGTCAGTACCAGGGGAGGATTTAAGCCATTATAGTAAAAATCTCCTCATAGTTGGCATGTTGGTGAAGACATAGGCAGCCCTGACGTCTGCTTGCATGACAACCTTCCCCAGGTGGCTTTTACTAGATCATCTCTGGATATCCTTCCACTGGAGAATGCATGGGCATCCACTAGGGGAGATTGGTAGGCAAAGGGGTGAAAGCATTTATTAAAAGAATAATGGGTTGGATTAGTGGGGTATATAGTGGTACAATAATTTCTTTTAACTGACTGTTAAATTCCATGGATACAGAATGTGTTTTCCTAATTTTGGTAAGTACACACTTGTCAAAACTTTAAATTAAATTATTTTCTGACATTTTCCCTAGACCTTGAATTGACAGTGCCATTTCTCTGATTTGACAATTTAATCTGATGTTGTAAATCTTTATTCATTCCTTACTGTTAGGACTTTGGTTCCATCCTCGGAACCATCACGGCCATTTCCAAGCTCGCGCCAGCCAAAAAGTCTCAGCTAAGACCTACCCATAATGCCCCTTTCATAGTTTCTTCAGATCTCATTTGCCGCATTCCTTGTCAGACGTGCCAAGCCTTCTCTCTCAAAGCTAAATGTAGAGTTTTTGTGTAAATTCCTGCCAATACCTTATCTTTTAGTCAGTTTTTTGCTAATTTTCATCTTTCATCTATAGACGCCTCTACTTGTTCTATTCCCTACCCTCTATCTTTAGCAGATGTTCTTCGTGTTTCACTGTTGCAGTCATCACATTTGGGTTATCTGCTTGCAGTAGCCCTCAGTCGGCCTGATTATCAAAGTCTTGGGTCCTGCGTCGGTTGCTGTCTCATCTTCCATGATGTCACATAGTCAGGGGTATAAAGCATGCAGCCGACGCCATTACATCAGTCTTTCTTGCTGTGCGTTGCCTGAAGCAGAAGCAGTTTGCAAGTGCCGATCGTCCGATTCCTGGAATTTTTGTTTTCGAGTTTCAAAACAGAAGTCTTCAATTAAAGCTAAGTACCCCATTGGGGAAACTTTTTCTTGCTCTAATCCGATGTCAGTAAAAGTCAGTAATTGTATTTCTTGTGGAAAGCAAATACCTCATAAAGATTTTCATTCATACTGTATTCCTTGCCTAGGCCCTGACCACGACGTACCTCACTGTCAGTTTTGTGCCTTATTAAATCCATGAACTATTCGGAGTCCGGTATGCCACGAGATGCTTCAATTGTGGAACCTGCGGATGTCTCTACCTTGGATGGGTGCGGAGCCACTGTACAGGCACCGGCTTCTGAAGGTGTATTCAGGCCTACTGACTTGCATATTAAACCAACGCCATCTTCTTCTTCTAGGCTTAAAACTCGAACCATGCCTAGGAAACCAACACCCAGATCGCATGGTCAGGCCTCTATGCCTAAAAAACAAATGATAAGAATGGCTAAAGACCTTATTACTTTAATCAGGGGAAGCCAGCCTTCCCCCTCTAAGAGACCTAGGACTGAATTTGCTTATGATACTTCTGACCAGGATTCTGAATTTTCTGTCTCCTCTGATTACCAGGATTTACCCTTATCTACCTATGAGGATTCTGATGCAGAGGACTGTATTCTCTCTGCTTCTCCCCCACAGGATTTTTCTTTTGGTGAAACCTTGTATACTATTAGGGAGCACTTTCACTCGGAAAGCCAGGATTAAAAGAGGTTTAGAGACTTCTTACTCCTGCCCCAACACAGGCCTTTAGCTATCCCTCCTGTTCTGAACATTGTTGGCGATGCCTTTTTGGAATCTAGCTTGGCCCCTGACTCTTTACCTCCTGCTCCTAGAAAACCTGATAGATATTACAGGGTTCCTGAGTCTTACAAGTTCTTTTTTAAAAATCCTACTGCGGATCTTAAGAACATTTCACAAGGACCCAAGGGCATTAAGGCTACTACTGCCAAAAATCCTACCCCCTCTGATAGAGATTCCAGGGCCCTGGATAGATGGGGTAAGAAGGTATACACCTCTGCAACCTTGGCCATCAGGGCTTTAAATTGCCAGTGTCATATGTTAAAGTATCAGCAGCATATTATTGGATTGCTTAAACAGAAAATTATGTTGATTCCTGATTGTGCTGAAAATAAGGATTTAAAGGATTTCATGCATTCTGCTGAACAGGTTGGAAAACATACTTTGCAATGTGGTTTTGATTCACTAGAGGCATCTTACAGGGCTGCTGTCACCAGGTCTGTAATTAGAAGGCATGCTTGGCTCAAGGTGCAATCTTTGCCAGATCATGTCAAAACTAAATTGCTGGATGCTCCCTTAAATCAGGACCGCCTGTTTGGTATCAAAGCAGAAGTTCTTAAAAAGATGGAGGAAAATGCTAAATCTATGCAAACTGTTAATGATTTCGGTACTTGCGCATTATCGCAACCACATTGTGAAGAGGAGAAGCGGTTCCAAGCCATTCTCCTGCCGAAACATACGGTGAAACTGTCTGCGGAACTGTGTGTCACTAAACTGTCTTTATGCTTAAGTAAATTACATTGCAAATCTTAATGTTTCTTGTGTAACAGTTAAAACAGAAAATGCCAGACCAGACATGCTTTAGTTGTTAATCAGGACTCTGAAGTGCGAGGAGAATTTAGGGTAGGTTTAGGGTTAAGGCTTTGATAACGATGTACTTTAGTAGCGTGGACCTGTGTAGGGCTAGACAACTGAGTGACAGCAGGTGACTACAAGGTACGGCAAGTGCCAGCAAACAAGTCCACTATCAGCAGTAGTAACACACCATTTTCCATTTCACTATGAAGAACACAAAACAGAAGAGGATACGCAGACTCAGTTAATCTGTTTTGCTACCTGCTTGTAATCTTATGTCTACCTGTTTGCTCATTAATTAGAGACAAAGCCAGAAGTAATGAGGGAACAGACGCTCATAATCGGGACATTTTTACAATATGATTTCTACAGCAACTCACTTAATAAAAACAATTGACATCAACATGCATTTTCAAAGCACTAAGGAGTACTTTCATATGTAAAACGGCTATTTCTGGCAAATGCCCTTGCTGAACTTGGGAGTACCAAATTTCACTGTCATTCCACTACTTGTCACATACCCGGTGTGACACAGTACTACTTACTTACACCCCTTTCAAGGTTCAAAAACATGTCTTCTCTGAAACGCAACGAATTATGAAACTTCGTAAATGTGGTTGTGATAATACATAAGTACCAAGATTTCTTACAAGTGCAGCCTCCTATATTTAGTAGGCATTGGCCCTCAAAAAATTGGTCCTTTCCTGCCTCTTCCAGGCCATCTGAGTTCAAACCAAGAACCAGCAGAACAAACAGGCTTCAGTTCCAGGGTACACACAGGACTAAGCAGTGGGGGCTCCCACTTCCAAATCAGGTCGTAGTAAGACTCCCCCCTATGGTAAGCTGTCTCAATGACTTAACTTTAAATCTTCCAAGCACTTCTCAACTGACTGCTCCTTTAGGGGGAAAGATTGCTCTGCAAGCAAAAAACTGGGAACTCATTACCCAGGACAAGTGGATTTTAAACATAGTTTCCCAAAGATACAGATTTCACTTCCACACGTTACCAACCCCAAACGGTTGGCCAGATCTGCCCCAAAATCAGTGGGCAGAGGCTCAAAAGCAAGTACTCTCTCTCTTAAAATTAAAGGCTATTCAGACTGTACCAGAAGAGGACAAGGTTTCTACTCAAGACTTTTCCTGGTACCCAGAAAAGACAACTCATGGTGTCCTGTCCTGGACCTGTCTATCCTAAACACCTTTTTGGTGATTCCAAAACTCGAGATCTTAACTCTTCACCAGTTGCTTCCCATGATAGGCAGAGATGCCTGGCTGTTAACACTGGATTTAAAGGAAGCCTACCTGCACATCCCAATCAGGGAATCTTACAGAAAATACCTATGCTTCAAAGCAGGCTGCATGCACTATCAGTTCTCTACACTGCCCTCTGGCTTATTTACTGCACCCAGGGTATTCACAAAGTGCCTAGCTCCAGTCATTGCATTTTGCAGGCAAAGAAATATTCAGATATACCCATACCTGGACAATTGTTTAATTCAGGCAGAAAGCCAGGACAAACTTCTGAATCATCTGGCATTTGTACAAAAGGTGTTAACTTGTCTGGGGTACACCATAAACGGAAATAAATCACATCTGGTACCCTGACAACAAATTATATTCCTGGGAGCAAGCTTGAACACAACTTCCCAGATGGCTTTCCTCACACCAGAGAAACATTCATTTGACTACTTACTTCAAACTAGTGGCCACAAAAACCCTGCTATCTGCAAGACAAATACTGCAAGCCCTTGGGGTTCATGGCCTAGTGCATTCTACTAATTCCATATGCAAGACTGCATATGAGGAAACTACAATGGTATCTAAAAAGCCTATGGTATCAACATTCTCAGGATCTAGAAGCAATTATTCCTATCATACCTTGTTTATGGTTGGAATTCCTTCGGTGGGCAGAGGCCTACCACCAAAACAAGGGACTGCCATTCCCTCTACCCCCTGCCCCCCAAACCCTAACAACAGACACATCAGACTGTACATGGGGGGGGTCACCTGGCAGGGAAGTGCATTCAGGGCAAATGGAACCCAAGTCAAATGCACCTGCATATCAATCAAAAAGAAATGCTAGCTGTACAGAATGCTCTGACAACCTTCAAGGACCACATTCTTCCAGGACAATTAATGGTAAAGACAGCCAACACCACTGTTATGTGGTACATAAACAAGTGGGGGGTACCCATTCTTACCCCCTCTGCAGACTAGCCATGTCTCTGTGGAACACAGCCTTGAGCTACCAGGTGCATCTACAACCTCAATTCCTCCCAGGAAAATTAATACACTGGCAGATGAACTAAGCAGAAATCTCATGGACCCACACGAGTGGAAACTGGAACCAAAGATTTTCAACATGTTGATCAACAAATGGGGGATCCCAGATATAGACCTGTTTGCCCCCCCCCCCCCCCCCAGAACCAATTGGACAAATTCTGCACAAGGACTCCCCACAAACAAGCTTGGAAAGTGGATGCTCTGTCCTTCAGCTAGAAATATCTGTCAGTTTATGCCTTTCCTCCTCTGCCTCTCCTCTCCAAAGTACTACTAAAGATCAAACAAGACAAACCAAGGAAGATACTGATTGCATCAGACTGGCCATGCCAACACTGGTGCCCCCTCTTCCATGCCAACACTGGTACCCCCTCTTATGCAGTGTGTTACAGCCGGCCCCATGGCACCTACCTCAGATCCCTACCCTACTGTCATAGCAGGAAAGCCAGATTCTGCACCCCCAGCTTCAAACCCTGAACCTGGCAGCCTGGCTAATTACCTAATGTCTTCGTTACCATCCCTCAGTAAACAAGTGTTTTGATTGTCATTTTGGAGACAAGGAGGCCTAGTACTAGAAAATCTTATGCTGAAAAATGGAAGAGATTATGTGCCTGGAACCAAACTCAAGGGGTGGCCACAGCAGCGCCCAATTTAACTCAGATTCTTCAATACTTAACTGAGATGCTTCACAAGGGCCTTTCCTTTTCCTCCATCAAAAGTCACACCTCAGCCATTTCAGCTCATTACAACACAGAACCACCCTTCTTTTCTCACCCACTGCTCAAGCAGTTCCTCAGAGGGGCCAAAAACTTAAGACCACCCAGGAGAGCCCCAACTCCAGCCTGGGACCTTAATTTTGTATTGGAAAAACTCACTCTTCCTCTTTTTTAACCAGCTGCAACTTCAGAGTTAAAATTCCTTTCTTGGAAAACAGCTTTCCTTTTAGCAATCACTTCAGCAAGAAGGGTATCTGAATTACAGGCCTTTATGGCAGTGGAGCCTTTCATCATCTTTCATGCGGACAGGGTGTCCCTCAGGACCAATCCCTCTTTCATGCCCAAGGTGGTATCCAGTGTGGCTCTTAATCAGTCCATTCATTTGCCAACCTTCTTTTCTAATCCACAGAACAAAAGGGAACGGATACTGCACTCCTTAGATGTGCACAGACAAATTAGATTTTACTTAGACAGGACTAAACCTCAAAGGAAATATGAACAACTGCTGGTGGCATTTGCTGCAGGGGCAGTGGGGAAGGCTATTTCAAAGCAAACCATCTCTAAATGGATAGGCCATTGCATTGATTTCTGCTATAAGCATCATGGAAAACCTATCCCACAGGGTATTAGACCCCATTCAACCAGGGCTGCATCTACTTCTACAGCCTTTCTCAGAGGTGTCCCTACCTGAGACATCCTAGAAGCTGCTACCTGGAGTTCTGTACATACTTTCACCAAACATTACCATTTGCCAATTTTCTCTAAATCCAGAGCTGGCTTTGCCACTGCAGTCTTGCAGGGCATTATAGCTGCTCCTAATGTTATTTAAATTCTTCCTCCCATCCTTAGCTTTGGGAATCTACCCAAATGTGATGACTGCAAAAGTGAAACACGAAGAACATAGTACAGTTGTGTACACTTACCATAAATGCAGATGTTCGAGTGTATTCACGGTTGCAATCCTGGTTACCCTACCTCCAGCCCCGACTTCTTTTGGCTATACCTCTATTCTCCTCTACTATACTTAAAAGCTTTTTAGTGTATTTGCTTTTTTGTTGGAGGTATAACCTTGTGTGTGTATATATATATATATATATATATATATATATATATATATATATATATATGTAAACTTGCTTCACGTTAAGGGGGGCACCTGACATCTGGGGCAAGAAAAACTGATGTAATGGTATCGGCTGCACGCTTTATACCCCCGACTACCTGATGTCACGGAAGATGAGACAGCAACCGAAGCAGGACCCAAGACTTTCAGGCTGACTGAGGGCTACTGCAAGCAGATAACCCAAATGTGATTACTGCAGCAGTGAATACACTCGAACATCTACATTTACGGTAAGTGTACACAACTGTACTTTCCTTTTCTACCATCATTGGTACTGTCCCTCTCTCCTACCTTAGGCAGGCCCTCTTTCCTATCATTTGTGGTATTTCTATGTACCATTGTTGGTACTCTCCTTTTCTTTCTATCTGGATAAAAAAAAAAAAACACCTTTTATCTTTAACTTTGCTGTTGTTGTTTATGACTGTTTTACCTTGTCGCTGGACTAGTTCGGTGTGTATCACTATGTCTGAAAAAGCCAAATTGTGTTTAAAGCAGTGTGATAAATGCGGGCGTAAGATGCCCAACTCAGATGGTCACACTTGGTGCGTTTATTGTTTGGGCATTGACCATGTTAATGCTTCGTGTGATATCTGTTCCAGCTTCAGCAATCGCACTTTGGCTGAGCGTTAAAACAAGTTGATATTAAAGGGCATGATGAAAACTCCTTTTTTGGAGGCTCTCTCTGGGACGGAGGTGTCACCACCTCCTAAGACTAAGAAACACAAAGAGAAACGGAGTCACTCGGTTCCTACATTTCCATCCGTTTCGGAACACAGTCGACACCGAGCTTCTCCAGCACCTTTGGCGCAGACAACCTCGACACCAGGCTCTATGTCTTCCCCCTCAGTGCCGCCTCTAATTTTGACTTCTATTACTGTACCAGCTTTGGTACCATCCCCCATGGTGCCGTTCTTGGTCTTGACACCGGCTTTGACTACTGTACCTACATCGGCACCATCCCAGGCCACGGTGCCGGTAGCTTATATGGCTCCACAGACTATGACCCCGTCAGTTCCAAAGGTTGAACACCTTCCCAGAACCAGATATTCCCCAACTTATGACGATTTTTCAGGGCACCCATTTAGCCCCTTTCTTGAAAGATCTGACTCTCCTTCAGCAGCCACCTACAGATCCACCAGGAGCCTTTCAGAACAAGATGTAGTGAGGGTTGTGGACCAGCTTCTGGCAGCTACAGGATTGCCCACCCCTGCTAGGTCTTCTGTCCCCTTTAGAAGTGAAGCTTTCACTGCATACTCATGAGTATATCCTCCTCCAGCCTCTTGCTAGGCCCCAGAGACGTCGATACCGATGACCACCCCGGTGCATACTGTTTCTGCTCTGACTGTGGAGGTTCCTCTGTCATCACCGATTACTTTTGGCGCAACGCCTTAGTTAGAACCACTGCACTGATTGGGCTGTCAGCACCGTGGCTCCTAGTTCAGCGCCTACTTTTTTGCTGGCACCGTCTATGGTCACGGCTCCACTGACAGCTACCAGTCCTCTCGGAGCTCCTCAGCTGGAGGCTGGCTCCTCAGGGTGGGGTGTGACCCCTGTTCAAGGTTGTCATTCTCTGTTCTGGGCTCCCATCCCTCCCCGGGCGGGCCTGCTTTCCAGGTGATGGAGAGGGTCCTTGCCTCAACAGGCTCACAGTCAGCACCAATGGCATCGACACCAGAACCCCCCTTTAGCATGCAGGTGTCCCAACACCCTACTCTGGGATCCCAAGCATGGGAGCCGCAAGAAGGAACCCTGTCTCCGGAGTCGTCCTCAGAAGCCACCCCAGAAGAAACGGTGCAAGAGGAAGCACCTTGATTCCCCTGAGGAAGCTATCACTGAGGACACCGATTGTGATGAGGGAGAAGGGTCCCCATGGTCTCCCCTGGAAGACATCTTATTTGGAGACATTCTTGAGATCCTCAAGCAGAGGGGAGACTGGAAGTCCTCTAACCCTTTGGAGGAATCGGTGTTCTTGCAGGCCTTCCGCGCTTAGCCATCTACTTCCTGGGTGACCCCACCTGCAGATGAGCTTGTAAAACTGATCATGCAGCATGCCTGGAGGGCCCCAGACAATGTAGAACCAGTCCCCCGGAGGCCAGACAAAATTTTATCCACCCCTGAAGACCAGTCCAATTGGTCCAAGCAGTTGGTAGTTGATTCCATGGTCGTGGTAGCGGCCACCAAGAAGGAACTGGCAGAAGATAGTTCAACTGTTCATCCCCTGAACAGGGAGTCTCAGGCTATGGACAGACTGGGGAAGCAGACCTGCACTTCAGCGACCTTTGCCATTTGATCGCTGAACTATCTGGCACATGTCACTCACCTCCAAAAAGACCTAATTTCAGAAATGTCTACCTCTTTGGTGGGGGTACTACCTGATGAGGTGCATGACACTGTCGCCTCACAGCTGACTACCCTGGAATCTATCTTGAACTCCTCAATGCGCTTGATATCTCACACCACCGAGGGGGCCGCTCGAGCAGCCGCATCAGGCATCGTTATGAGACAGCATGCTTGGATGCATTTGTGTGATTTTCCAGACCCTTTTAAATCTTCCTTCATCAATGCGCCTGTTGACGAATGTTCCCTTTTTGGTCCCAAAGTAAGAGACACACTATCACGAAGTGAGAAAGATGGAAAGACCTTGTCTGCTGTGGGCATACGTTTTTCCACCCCTCAGAGATCCTATTCCAGGAACCAGAGGGGAGGAAAATTGTGGTTCATGAAGTCCCAAGGATCTTTTCGTGACACTCGTGGTGAGCAATCCCCCTAGGGCAGAAGGGGCAACTCATCCGGAAGATACCTCTTTCGGGGCAGAGGGGGTCCACGCAACCAAGACGCTAGAGATTCCTTCTCCAGCTGACCCTATCAGCGCTCCTGAGCAGTGGCCCAATTGCTTTCCTCTAGAAGCAGTCGGGGGGTAATTTTTCCCTACACCTATAAGCCTGGCAACTTATCACTACCGATGCATGGGTGCAGAGAATAATATCCAGAGGCTACTATATCCCATTAGATCTTACTCCCAGACCCGTCAAACGAATCCCCGATGTTCCACCCAGTCAGAAGGGAGATAGCAGCCTTAGAAATCGAAAAGCTGCTAAGAAAAAGAGTCATCCAGCCAGTCCCACCAGACCAGAGAAGATCCGGGTTTTACTCGAGGCTCTTTTTAGTGCCAATAAAAGACGGGAGTGGAGACCAATCCTGGATCTCAGCTTACTCAACAAATTCATAAAACCTCAAAAATTCCGGATGGTCACAGTACAGTCCATCCTTCCCTTTCTAGGGAAGGACAACTGGATGTGCTATGTAGATCTCCAGGACTTGTATTACCACATAAAGATGGAAAAGTGCTCCCGGAGATTTCTCCGCTTCTGGCTGGGAGGCAATCACTACCAGTTCAGGGTACTGCCATTCGGTCTCTTGACAGCCCCCAGAGTGTTCACCAAAATTATGGCAGCTGTAGTAGCTGATCTTTGACTACAAGGATTCCAGGTGTTTCCGTATTTAGATGATTGGCTCCTTACCACCAGAACAAGGAATCTTCTCATCCACAGCCTGTCTTACACTCAAGGCCCTGCTCTTCGCTTAGGGATATGATCAACAAGGAAAAATCTCAAATGTCCCCAACGAAAACACTGGAATTTATTGGAACGATCTCCGACAAAACAACCTGTCAAGCTTCTCTTCCTCCTCACAAGCTCTCGAAAATAAGAATCCAGATTCAAGTCCTCCTCCAACAGACTTTTTTGTACCAGCACACCTTGTGCTACAATTACTGGGATCTATGGCAGCAACCATTACCTTAGTTCCACTGGAAAGGTTGCACATGAGAATAGTACAGTGGCTCCTTTTTTCACAATGGTCGATCTTAACCCATCCTGTCGACCACTTGATACACCTTACAAATCTTTGCAAGAAAGAATTGCTTTGGTGGAGGAAGCCAGAATCAAATCTTTGGTGTCGACCATTCTGCCTTCCCCAGCCCAGGGCCATGGTGACTACAGATGCTTCCCTGCTAGGTTGGGGGGGGGGGGATTTCCAGGGAAAGACAGTCCAAGGCACCTGGTCCCCCATGGAGGCCAATTTGCACATAAATGTTCTGGAATTGAAGGCAGTTCTCTTAGCGTTGCAACCATTTCATACATCCCTCCCTTCCGGGACCATTGCAAATCAATCTGACAACACGTCAGTCATCTGGTATATAAACAAACAAGGCGGAACCAGGTATTACCCCCTATGCCAGGAAGTCATGAGATTTGGCACTGGGCGATAGCTTCCAACCTCTTTCTTATAGCAACGCACATTCCCAGGAGTTCCAACCTTATTGTGGACAATCTGAGCAGGAACATCCTGATGCCTCATGAGTGGACCCTCAGTCCTGTAATAGCAGATCAGATCTTCCGCCCTTGGGGCAGGCCTTGTTCAGACCTGTTTGCTTCCCCTCTAAACAACAAATGCAGCAGCTGCTTTGCCCTGATCCCTCCTCGGGGAGTCACTGAGGGATGCTCTGACGCACGATTGGCCCCCGAATCTGCTATTTGCCTTTCCTCCATTTCCCCTCATCCCGAAATTCCTCCAGAGAGCTCAAAGGTTGAGAAGCAAAGTGATCCTCATTGCCCCTTATTGGCCCAGTCAGGTCTGGTTCCCTTTCCTATGGCCTCATCTGATTCACAGCCCATGGATCCTGGCTCACCCTCATGGACTGATTCACCCCAATCTCCACAGCCTGAAGCTCACAGCTTGGTTTCTCCACTTCCGATGATTGCCAGGCTGCATGATATTTCATCTCCTGTCCGAGATTCTTCTGGCTTCACACAAACCCTCCACCGGGTAACTTTATTCTAGTAACTGGGCTAGGTTCTCTACATGGGCCAAAGATCATGACATAGACCCTTTCTCTATGCCTAGTCAGCAGATCCTACAATATATGATTACCCTTCTACATGCAGGAGCATCAGCATTGACAATTACTGTACATTTAGCAGCTATCGCAAATTTTCACAATGGATTTGATAATTCTTCTGTTATGTCACACCGTCTGTGCAAAACCTTCTTGAAAAGAGTATTACATGTCAAGCCCCCCATAGAGCCTTGGGACTTGACTTTGGTGCTTCAGTCGTTAACAAGCCCTCCTTTCGAACCTTCTAATTCATGTGATATAAAATTTTTGTCTTGGAAGAATCTACTTCTAGTAGCCCTTACATCAGCGAGAAAAGTATCTGAGTTGCAGGCCTTGAGTGTCAAGAGACCTTACTTGATTTTCCACAGGGAAAGAGTGTCCCTACGTACTGACCCATCCTTCTTGCCCAAGGTCATTTCTGGGTTTTCAATTAACCAATCTATTGACCTGCCAGTCTTCTTCCCTCAACATTCAAATAGAGGGGAATATATTTTGCATACCCTTGATGTTCATAGGCAACTTCACTTTTACTTGAACAGAACTAGATCTTTCAGAAAAATGGACCAATTGTTTGTGGCCTTTGCAAGACCCAGATTTGGTAGACCTGTCTCCAAAGTGACTCTATCTTCCTGGCTTAGAAACATCATTACCTTTATCTACCATCAGAATAAACTGTCTTTACCTTCCAGATTAAAGGCTCATTTGACTAGATTGATGGCTACTTCTGTGGCATTTCATTCCAGAGCCTCTATGGATGATATCTGTGCAGCAGCCACTTGGGCAAGACCTCATACCTTTATCACTCATTGCAAATTGGACTTGGCCTCCAGGGGACGAACATCTTTTGGTTCTGTGGTGCTCAGGAATATCCTTCCTTAGGACCACCCAGGACTCAAGTAGCTGGGGACTTGGTCCTAACAGTAAGGAATGAATAAAGATTTACAACATCAGATAAAGAAATTATGTCTTACCATAACATTCTATCTGTGTTGTAGATCTTTATTCATTCATTACTTCCCGCTCTCCTTCCCCCTGCCTGGACTCCTGGTGGACTTTAAGATTTCCTAGTCAAGGTATTTGCTCAGACAGAGCCTCCTACTGTCTCTTTTATTACCACTCGATCCTAAGAGACTATGAGAGGGGCATTATGGGTAGATCTTAGCTGAGAGTTTTTGGCTGGATCCAGCTTTGAAACAGCCATGTAGGTTCAGAGGACGGAACCGAAGTCCTAACAGTAATGAATGAATAAAGATCTACAACACAGATGGAACGTTATGGTAAGACATTTTTTGCAATCATAATTTTTGTTAATTTTTCGGAGTTTCACAATGTTATATTTACTTATATTAAAAAGTGAAGCCATTATTATTGCACTGTGTGCGCATTTTTTCTAGAACATCTTGTACAGCTTTTGTATCTTTATTGAAGCAAGTATGCCACCAGGTTTGCATTTGGCATCATATTTGAAAATCCAGTCCATTTCTCAATTTTATGTGTGAGTAGAGTAGTCCAAAAAGAAGTGGCTGCAGTACAGTACCCTGTGAGACACCACTAGCAATCCCCTGTTGGGATACACAAGTAACCTCCCCCACCCATCTTAGCTTGTTGTCTCCAGATCTTCATGTGGATCACTGCTGCCATAGCCTAAGCTATGTGATTTATGTCCTGCATAAGATATAACAGCTGGCCAGTTTTCAGAGCTTCATTGCACCCAAACCATTGGTCAGCTTCAGCTGAGCTGACTAAAAAAGTAGATTTGGGTACCAGGCCTTTCAAAGCTGTCCTGACACTGAGAAGAGCTCTCCTCTGTGGGCTTTTGAGGATTGGTTGGCAAATGCTGTTACACTGATGGACAGATAAGCTCCCTCGGGGAAAAAACTTTACTATTACTTTTAAAGTTTAAAATTACTTTTTGTGGAAAAGCATGTTCTTTTTGCTAGGAAAAATATTTTCCTTGACTGTCTCATGACCTTTATGTATGTTTAAACAACACACTTTTTTACTTCTATGGTAAAAAGCTGTTAAAAATTGTTTAAAATTACTCTTGTGTAGAAATTGTGTTTTTTTTTACTTTTTGGTCCTGCAGAAAGTATTTAAAGTGCTTTTTAATCCGTTGTTTTGGGGGGGTGCCTTTTTTGCTATTTTATTGTTTTGCTATTTTATTTTATTTTTATTTTATTGTTTTTTATTGTTTTACTGCTGCTAAACCTTCCTGGGAAGCAATCACTATTTTCAGCTTGGCAATGGAACAAACTACCAGTCCCTTAGTTGCACCTTCCTTTAGCCACAAAAGATAAAAAAAAGTAATTGAGCAGTCTGGTAATATTCCCCAGCCATAGGTGGGTGACTCTCCTGTGACCAAATCTGGTTCCTCAGACCATTCCTGTTTTTCTTCAGATCCCTTTGGTGTTGTCCTTACAGCCACCATGGACTGGGGTTAGCCATGTCCTCTGCAGCTGTTGCAGTCCCTTCTGTGGGCAAGGGAGAGCCACTATTGTCTGTGATGGGAGAAGGGGCAGAGAATGTGTCCCTGTTTAGCAAGAATATTGTCCCCATCCCTGGGAAGCTGTTGCTGGCAATTCTGGGTCTGTTTTCCATAACATTTCTGTCAAAAAGAGACAGACAGCTAAATGTTTATCTTCACTTATGTCAGTTACTCTGGACAGGAGTAGTTTGTTAGGGTTTGGCCCAAGGTCTTGTGCACTCGCTTAACCTTTCTTATAAGGCGGTTTCCGGTAAAAGAAAAAAGGGATTCCTCTTTGCCTCAAGTGATTAATGTACTGGAATCCATAGGGGAATGTGAAGGGACAGATGCTGTGTTTCTAAGGTTTCCATTTCAGATTTTTTGAGGTTTCTGATTCACATTTTGAGGAGAGTGTGGTATCTGATTCTCCCTGTAAGAGATTCTCTTTCTCTGAGACTATTTCCAAAATGTCCCATTGTTTACAGTGGGGAAATGTTTATGTCCATTAGAAAACACTGTGATTTGTTACAACTGGAATGCCCAGAACCTTCAACCCCCATGCTGCCAGCACTGGAAGATATATTTGTTACTACCTGTGATTTCCCCGACTGTCAACCTGATGCCCGTGAGAAAACAGATTGTACAAAATGCCTTTTATACATTAGTCTCATGCCTAACCCAGTAGCTTTAGTTAATCCAGCTGCTGCCAACCATTTTTTTTAATTCTAACTTTTCTTCTTCTGGTAATGATGGTAACGCTTTTGATGCATTTTGGATAAAAAGTGTATGCTTCTGCAACTGTGGTTTTTAGATTTCTAAACTGGCAGACTTGCATGTAAAAGTTTATCCTGACTTAGTTTGAAAATATGAGGAATATTTTGGCCTTCTGTCAGTAAAAGTCTGCTTTGTGTAGTCTATTTTTTTCTGTTTTTCAGGTCACTAACCATTGTTTGAAATGTATTTATGACTGTATAGATATTACTTGCAGGACTGCTGCTACTGGTAATGTTTTAAGGAGATTTGCCTGGCTGCACTCTCAGAACCTCATAAAAGATATCACAAATACATTTTGAATTCTTCCTTGGATAGAGATTTAGTTTTTGGACCTTCTGCTGCAGACATTATAAAAAAGTGTGATGCAAGAAGTAAGCTGGTTCAGGGGGGTGCCTCCCAGAAAACCGATGACTCCTCCTAGGGATCTTAATTTGGTGTTAGAGCAGCTAACACTGGCTCCACTTGAACTAGCTCATTTAGCTGACTTTTAGGTTCATAACATGGAAAAGTGTTTTACTATCTGCTCTGACCTATGCAAGAGGAGTACCTGAGTTGCAAGCTTTTTATGGTGGGTCAACCTTAACTCATATTACACAGTGACATAGTTGCTTTAAGTTGTTTCTTTTATGCCTAAAGCGGTATCCAAGTTTACTTTAATGCAATCTATCCATCCCCCTGTGTTGTTTCCTGAAACACACAATAATCAAAAGCACTACATATGTTAGATGACCCACCCAGGTTTCCCATTTTATTTAAATAAATATATAGCAATTCTGACAGACAAAATAATCATCCACATTTTATCACAAAATATTTATTTTAATATCAGGATGGAATCACCTTCTGAGCAAACCCTACAGTGAGCTCTACCAAAGATAGAGCTAAAACCTCTTGATCTTTCACTCACACATAGAGGCTTGACTAAAAAACATGTGTACAATAGATGGAGTACAAACATTAATACCATGGGATATGTAAATCAACAGTTAATTTAATAGTTGAATGAATATTGGAAAGAATTGCTGAATGTGAATAGTTTAAAGAATATTGAATGAAAGTTTTAATGAAACTGAATACAGTCAAGATAGACACCCCCCAAGCATCCAGATACACTCCCACCATGACAACTGGGTGGATCTAGTCCCAGAAGACACACTTACCTTGTCTTCCAGGGAGGCAACAGCCTCAAGCACAGCCCACAAAATAGGCAATAAATAGCTAACTCCTGACAACGTCAACTCAGTCTTCTAAGCAGTGATTTCTTCCAAATATGGAATCTTTGTTTCAAAATAACTAAGAGTCTTTTCTTCTTACACTTGAGCTGTTCTGGATGATCATTTGTTCCTAGACCAGAATGCCACAGAGCAAACATAAGCAGATCAGAACACCAGGACAGCTTGAAATCAAAAGTCAACAAGAAATGACCACTAGGAAGCTGGAATTTAAAACCACAACCACCTAAGCCACCCACAAGGAATGAAGATCAAAGCCATTTAGGAAACAAAACATCCTCACCCAAGATCACTGGTTAGTCTGCTCTAGATTTATGAACCCGAAACGAAGGGAGAAGGGATTCTAAGTAAATCTAGACAGAACACAATCTTTCAAAATATCTGATCAGTTAAATTCTTATAACAGTAAGAAGTAGGAAATCATGTATCAAAGCAGATTATTTGCAAATGGTTGTCTCAAGCTATTACCTTTTGTTGTTCCCACCTCAACCAAATTGTTCCAGGTAGGGTCTAGGCTTATTCTACCAGGTCCTTTGCTTCATCTGTGGCTGCAGTTTTACTATGAATTGTTTAACCTTTGTCTCTAAATGTGAGCATTGTGCTGAATGTGTACACATGTGTAGAGTGCATTTACAGGATTATTGCAACTGTTTTGTAGAACTACAGGTCAATCAATGGGACACACATGTTACCTGAACACCCTCCCATGCTTGCTAACACTATGATATAATTTCAATGTGTATTGCATTTACTAGGGCAATGCTAACTCTGTGAACTGTTCAGCATTTCCCACTGTGGCTACTGGTATTTAACGAATAGACTGCCTGAATCTTTGTTGTTACCCTGTAGGTTGTGGCTGTACTAAACTACTAATTCCTGTATTATCTGGTATGTATATCCTCCCTCTTTTTTTCCCACTGTTGAAAGGTAACACATAGCTATATACAGCCTAAAGGAAGTGAATGTAGCTCAGGAATGTTGTTAGTGCATCGCAAGTGAGAATTAATGTTGTGTTCACTTACTTGGCATTGTTGGGAGGGTGGCCTAATGGTTAAGGTGTTTGCCTTACAAACAGAAGGTGCAGGGTTTGAGTCTCACAAGGGATAATTGGCTAGGCTTAAAACGGCTCAGAAGGGTAGTTAGTCTAGTACTAATCTATAAACCTATGAATCTATGAACCTATGAACCTTATCTCATAATAGTATAGTACATCCTTACCTCCCACATTCTTTACACACATGCACCCACAGCTTCCCCCAAACCAATACTTTGCTCATTTATTTATTTTTTCTGTTGCCTACCCACAACAAGAGTTTATTACATCTCTTTTTGTCTCCTTTTTCATATAGCTCTAGCTCTACTTCACTCGTGGCTGCCCCCTCCCTCCCAAGTGAAGAATTTCTGAAAATTATCCTGCAAACAACTAAGGCAAAATGACTCACTACTGGGACTTTTACTCTCTGAAATCTTAGTATGTAGGTGTATTCCCTATTAACTAATTACTGCATCTAGTTGTTAGTGCTTTTAATTAATTTTATTATATTGGCATAGTGTGCACACTTGCAGTCTTTTCCCCTTTTTCTTCTCCCTGCAATTGCAACTAACTGCCACTAGGTGGCAGCAGAACACCACCAAACAACTGAATCTTAGCCCAGATAAGCAGCTCATCCTGTAAGCAGGACAGTTATTTAAATTCTCCAATATTCAATATTTCTGTCTACAGTAAAGTCACCCAAATCCCTTCACAGCAGTTATTTTTCCATTCATAATGAATAAATAGTGGAAGCACAGTAACTTGCATAATCCCTACAGTTAAGGCACAATGCTGCTTTCCTTCATTACTAAGTCAGACTCCTGATACTTTTTTCTTAGCTTTTACCTCTTAGGTAGGGCTCTAACCGCTCCACTCCCCCCTCACTTTGCTTGGGCTCATTCCGCTCCCTTACCCTACCCCTATTCCCACCCACCCCTGGCTCATTTCCTTTATACCTAACCTTACCACACCCACACCATACCCCCATCCTTCAGCCAATCACACTAACAACTACCATCACCCCTCCTCCTCCTTTGCTCTCGTATTACACACTCTAATCATAGTACCTCCTCACTCACAAAGTTGCTGCAGTCCATACTATCAGGACCCCTACACATTCCACAGGGTTATCTCTATACACTTTTTTACTACTTCTAACAAACCAAACATGTACTCCCATCAAATAATTCTAACACTAGCACTCACCATCACAGCCCATCTAACCTCACGCTACTTCAACAACATTACAATTCCCAACATAAATCACCCCACATCAACCTCACTTCTAACATTCACTAACTACCCATTACTCATCTCACCCTCACTCTTTAACCACACCACCTATGACCTATACCCCTACAAACTCCTCCATTATCAAAGCAAATCTAGCGTAGCCATACAATGTGACTTAGCCTTCTCCAAATACCTATAAACCATAATAAACATTGCCTCTCACCTTCTATGCAGTGGCAACATCAATGCCAACCCAGGTCCAATAACAAGTCCAATAAATCACCAGAATCAGCCTTGAATCAATATTAGCCTACATAAGAATACATCCGATATTCTAATAATAAATCATAACATAAGAAGCATCCTTATCAGAACCATTGAGCTCCATGCAACCATAGCATTATACTTGCCTGACATCATCTTCCTCACAGAAACATGGCTTAAACCACACAAAAACAAAGAAATACTTCCCCCTGGTTATACCATACTATGAAAATAACGTACAGCTAAAAGAGGAGGTGGAGTCGCTTTCCTATATCAGAGCAACATCAGTGTTGAACTGTTTAACATAGAACTTCCTGCATTTAATAATGCAGAGATCCTACTTGCTAAGCTAAGACTAAATACACAAAAACAGCTAAATATCCTAAGATCATATATCCTTCCAGGAGATAACATCAAAACTCTAGAATCTCTTCTCCAGTGGACATCAGAAACCCTCCCCCCTACAAAACCATTATACTAGGCAACTTCAATATTGATTGGACCTCACATAAATCTCCCCACCCCTCAAACCGTATTCACCTTTACGACTACTCACAGCTTATATAACCCCCTACTAAGGTAGACAAAACCTCAAAAAAAGAATCAATACTAGACTGGATTCTCACCAATCACCCATCTTCCACCCATAATTTCGGTACACTACCTGACACTCAAAGCAACCACCTCCCAACCTTCTTCATCAGAGACCAAACTAAACTCATTAGAATTAGATCTCTTAAACACATCAGATACACTAAAAACTTCAGGGCTAATGACCTTAATACAGCCCTTAAACATTGTAACTGGTCCCCTGTTTTAATATTTCCTTTAGATGAAGCAGTTGAGTATTTCAACTCTATCTTCTTCGACCTTCTCAACCAACTTGCCCCACCAAGGCAGATCTGCACTAAAGCCATCTATGCCCCATGGCTTACCAAGAGCACTAGGCAACTTGGGAAACAAAGGGACAAAGCATGGGACACCTGGCACAAAAACAAAGCTACTCCTAAGAGGCAAACATTCTTAGAACTGAGAAACACTGTAAAAAAAAAAAAAAAAAAATCAGACTGGACAAACAAAAATACTATAGTGAAATTCAAACTAAGCACAATACCAACTCAAAAAAGTTATGGGCTACTATAAACAGTATTCTCCAACCAGGTAAATCACCAACTCCTCATCCAAGCATATACAACTCCTCTAGAAACACACCCACTCAATTCAATGAGTTCTTTACCAACTCTGTACTAAAGCTGTCAACAGACCCGCCCCCTCAACCCCCACTTTACTATATAACCCATCAAATAATGCCAACTCCTTCACCCTTCAACCTGTACCAACTTACACCATCTAGAGACAACCTCTAACCAAACTTAAGCCCACCACCATAGCAGTAGACAAACTACCTGCCAAATTCCTACAAATAGCCACCAAAGTCATTTCCTACCCAATCTCTATAATCATTAACAGATCAATCTCAGAACAAAAGGTGCCACTTCTTTGAATTCTGCTACATTATACCAATACACAAAGGGGGCACCTCCACTGACCTAACAAACTACTGCCCTATGGCTATACTTTTGCAACTGTCTAAAATACTGGAAAAATGTATCCACACCCAGATCACAGCACATCTCTCCAACAATCTTTTTGCCAAAACTCAGCATGGATTCCACCCCAACCATAATACTACCACTGCACTCGTCCATTTTAGTAACCTAGTAAACATGCAATGCAACAACGGCCAACTAGTGTCTGCAGTTTTTCTTGACTTATCAAAAGGCGTTTCATACAGTCTCCCATACAAAACTTCTAACATCGCTCTCAGAATTAAAACTAACTACCTCCACTCTATTATGGTTTCAAGACTATTTCTCCCAATGCCAACAAGCTGTTCAGTGGAAAAACTCCCTTTCCCCCTACTTCCTGTAAAATTAGGAGTACCCCAAGGATCAAAGCTACTCCTCTAGCAAACCTGGCTGAATACGCTGATGACTCCACCTTAATCTGCTCTGCCCCCACCCTCCCACAACTTTACATCAAGACCCAAGAAGCCTTTACATCCATCGAAAATTGGCTAACAAACTCCCAGCTAATACTAAATCCTAAAAAGACACAACTTATGCTCTTCCATCCTTCCAAAGCAGCAGTACCTACTCCCCCGTTCTCTATTTCTGCTTCAGATAATACCTCCATCTCCCCCGTCACACAAACAAATTACTAGCCGTCATTATTGACAATAGTATGAAATTTGACAAACACATAGCTCATACAATAGCCAAAGTAAACAAAAAATAGGTACTCTTTACAGATGTAAAAACTTCCTAACTAGCAATAGTAAAGTTACCCTAGCTCATACACATCTTCTCTGTACCTTACTGTATGCCTTTCCTGTCTTAATTAATCTAAACAAAAGTGATTTAAACAAGCTATCTCTATGCTACAACAAAATACACCACAAACTCCTCCTACTGTACCCACCACTGTCAATCCCTAAAACAGCTTTCCTAGCTGGAACTCCCTAACACCTTAGCTCTAAACCAACCTCTTGTAGCTGACCAAATACTGTACTAACCTGACAAAACTCCAACCTTACTAGACCTGATCATCCTCTACTCCAATAACCGAGAACTTAGATCCACTAACAAGGCACTAATCACAATCTCCAAAAGCTATTACAGCTCTGGTGACTCCCTGTATTCTAGCAATATTGCCAAGACTTGGAACTCCTTACCACTACAAATCTGGGTACAACCTAACAAAATCTTCTTGAAAAAACAGCTTATTTCCCACCTAAACAATTCCTGGACATGCAACTGCCTAGCACCTGGCTGACATTCTAACACCTTTCCCCTACCCACTATCCAACCTCTTCTTTAAAACTCCCACAGGTGCACTATATTTATTATCACAAGTTACTTACCAACTCACTGCCACCTACTCCCCATTCTCCCATCTATGCCCACTAACTGTCCCCATTACTAAGTTAAAAAGCTTTCCCTTAAAATGCCAATGAACCTCAAATGAACTTGTCTATATTCTCCTCTTTTGAGAAACTGGCTAGTATCTTTAGTTTTTCCTTTCTTCTCTTATCTTCATTATATCTTCATGATTACCTCTACTAAACATATTGTATGAACAACAATAATATGTTACTACCTGCTATACTTTTAAATGTATGTCTAAACCACTATGCCTATGTAAATATCTTATGCAATCATATGTTATTATCTGCTACATTTTAAAACTGTATGTGTAAACTATAATGCTCATGTAAATATCTTGTGTATAGTATATTAGCAATTGTTTCTGGAGCTTTTCTCCCCAGGCCTCTGCTGAAAATGGACAGCTTTGTCCAGTCAGACCTCCCTGGTAAACAAATGTAAAATAAATAAATAACTTTTCAGAAAGGGCTGGACTTTTAGAAGTACTCTAGAAGTAGGAACTTGGTCCTCTGTGCATAATTTTACAAAGCACTGCAAGCTAGATTCCTTTTTCAGGTGAAGGACAGGCTTTGTTAAGACCATTCTCCAGAGGCTTGTGGGCCCTTCCCCGTTCATCTCCCAGTTTTACTAAGCTGTGGTAATTTCCCCACATAGCTTAGGCTACTGTAACAGTGATCAATATGAAGAACATAGTGTGATTGTATAAGTATACTTACCATAACAGTAAATGTTCACCTGATCACTGTTACAGTAGCCGCTCCCCCCCTCCAGCCCCCTTGTTTTTTGTGTGTTTTATGCCAGGGTGTGGAGATTGTAGTTTTTTGTTTCCTAGCAATGTCCTCTCAGGACTTAGCCTCCCTGTCTCAGGTGATATGAAAACTAAAAGATTTTGTTTAACAAAATTTTAAAAGGAGGGAAAGCACCAACATCCTAGAAGAAAGCTGTGCTGACAATAATACCTAAAGATGGTAAAAACCCATCATATCCAGCTTCATATAGGCCCATTTGAATTTTAAACCATGATTATAAAGTATTTAAGTTGATAATGGCTAAAAGAATGGCAAATGTGTTGACAAAATTGATAGATATGGATCAATGTGGTAAGGGAAGGAAGATATTTGACAACATTAATAGAATAATGCAGAGTGGAGTAGAATGTAAGAAAATACCACTGATGTTCTTCATCCCACATTGCTGCAGTCCTAACACTTGGGTAGTCCGCTGTCCCAGTCGGCCCGAATACCAAAGTATATGGCTGACGTCGGTCAAGGCGCATTAGTCTGACGTCAGGACGTCAGGGTACAAATGCGCATGACCGACGTCATATCCTCAGTCTTTTTTGCCGCATGGTCCGATGCAGAAGCAGTTTTGCGAGTGCAGGTTGGCGTTCTGAAATTTTCTGAAGTCGGAGTTTCAGACCGAATCAAAGTTGGCTAAGTACCCCGTTGGGGAATATTTTGTTTTTTTCTTGCCTCAGTATTTAACCGGATGTCAGAAAAAGTGAATAACTGTATTTCTTGTGGGAAACAGATACCTCATAGGGATTACCATACCTTGTGTATACCTTGCTTAGGGCCTGAGCACGACGTTGTTGGATGTCGCTCTTGTGCTAGATTTAACAAACGCACTATAAAGAGAAGATTAGACTGTGCCAGGTTAGTTTTTGGGAAGCGTTGTAATTATAAAATGCCGTCGGATGCCCCGACGCCCGCTTCGTCCAAAAAGCGCAAGGACAAAGCAGCAAAGCCTAGGTTGGAAGAACCGTCAGTCCCGGACGTCGGTTCTTTAGAAGGCTCGGTGGAGCCGGAGGTTCTGCAAGAAGTTTCTTTGGAGTCTCAGGGGGAGACTTTACTGTTACAAGATGTGTCCTCTCAGGAGGTAGGCCAGGCTGAAGGGGCTTCTCAGGTGGCTGTTCTCCCCTCCCTTCCTAAGGTGGTTAGGCCCTCCCCTTTCTGTTTCCAAGGCTTCTTTGAGGGGCAGGCCAGGTTTAACTTCAGTGGGTGTCTCTCCTAGTTCTTCAGGATCTTTGCCTAAGAAACATATGCTTAAAATGGCAGAAGATTTGATTACTATGATTAGGGTTCTATGCCCCTCCTGATAAGAGGCCTAGGGTGGAACCTGAGCTTGAGAGTTTTGAGCAGTGTTCGAGGCTTCTGAGTCTTCGGCTGAAGACTTACAGGAGTATCCTCCTTATTCTGATTCTGATGTGGATGATTCTACTCCTTGCTTCTCCTCCTGAGGATTTTTCTTTTTCAGAGACTCTTCATTCCATGAGGGAACATTTTAAATGGGAAGGACAAGATTTCTCTGATTCCAGGAAGAGGCTTAGGGAATTTTTGTTTTTACCCCAGCATAGGCCTTTAGCTATACCTCCTGTTCTGGATGTGGTGGAAGATGTTTTGCAGAGGCTTCCTGAACCCTGATTCTTTGCCTCCTGCCCCAGTTAAACCAGACAGGTATTATAGGGTGCCTGAAGCTCATAAGTATCTTTTTAAGAGTCCTAGGGCAGACCCAGAAACTGTTTCTCAGGGGCCTAAAGGTGTTAAGGCTTCTGTTGTTAAAAATCCTGTTCCTCCTGATAAAGAGGCAAGGGCTTTGGATAGATGGGGAAAGAAAGTGTATACTTCTTCCACTTTAGCCATGAGGGCTTTGAATTGCCAGTTCCACATGTTAAAATATCAAAATTATCTCCTTTCGCAATTGCAGTCTAAGGTGGATGCTCTGGCGGAAGGTATTGAGTGTAAAGAGTTGCAGGATTTAGTTCATGTGTCTGAACAGGTGGGTAAGCATTCCTTGCAATGTGGTTTTGATGCTGTGCAGGCCTCTTCGAGGGTGGCTGCCACTGGTTCTGTTCTTCGCAGGCACGCCTGGCTGAGGGATCAGAATTTAGCTGAGCATGTTAAGACAAGGATTTTGGATGCTCCGTTACAGTCTGATGTGTTGTTTGGTTCGCCTGTGGAAGCAGTTTTAAAGAAAATGGAGGACAAGGCTAAGTCTATGCAGACTGTTAAAGATTTTTTGCAGGTTCAGCCCCGGAAGTTTAGTAGAAATTGGCCTACTAAGGGATGGACATATCCTTCTTATGATTCCCAGTCTAGGGGTAGGTCTAGACGTGGTAGGGGCAGAGCTCAAGGTTCTTTTAGGCCTAGAACAGGGAGTTCACCTGCTCAATCTTCTGGTGAGGGCAGGGGTCAGCCCTTTCGTAAACAGACCCAATGACCTGCCTTTTCAGCTGCCAGTGCTTTCTCGTCTGGCAGCACCTTTGGGAGGAAGGCTGGCACTTTTCAAAGAAAATTGGAGTTTAATTACCCAGGACAGATGGGTATTGGATATCATTCACCACGGTTACAGGTTTTATTTCCATACCTTGCCTCCTTTCAAAGGCATGCCAGACATTCCTCCTCTACAAAGAAAAGAGGCTCACAAGCAAATTTCTCTGTTACTCCAAATAGGGGCCATTCAGCCGGTTCCTGTGCCAGAAAGGGGCCTAGGATTTTATTCTCGCCTGTTCCTAGTACCAAAGAAGGGGAACACGTGGAGACCAATTTTGGATTTATCTATCCTCAACACTTATCTGGACATTCCCAAGTTCAAAATGTTGACGTTACAACAGCTTTTACCTCTACTGGGCAAAGATCACTGGATGGTAACTTTAGATCTCAAGGAAGCTTACCTTCATGTGCCTATCAGACTAAGTTGCAGGAATTATCTGCGTTTTCGAGCTGGGAATTCCCATTATCAGTTCTCTGCATTGCCCTTTGGCTTATCTACTGCGCCCAGAGTATTCACTAAAGTTCTGGCTCCAGTGATAGCTTACTTCAGGCTAAAAGGAATACAAATCTATCCTTACTTGGACGACTGCCTGATTCTGGCTCAAGAAAAGGAAGACCTTTTACAGCATTTGGAATATGTGATAGCAGTGCTAAGATGCCTGGGGTATTCTGTGAACGAAATAAAGTCCAGTCTAGTACCCTCTCAAGACATGTGCTTTCTGGGTGTAAGACTGAATACAGCAACCCAGATGGCCTTTTTAACCCCGGACAAACAAAATAATCTTTCCCTGTACTTCCATCAACTATCTCTTCAGTCCGGGCTGACTGCAAGGACAGTCCTTCAAGCCTTAGGGTTCATGGCATCTTGTATTCTGGTGCTTCCCAATGCCAAACTGCATATGAGGAAGCTGCAATGGTACCTCAAAAATGTATGGACACAGCACTGCCAGGATTTGGACACTGTCATTCAAATAATACCTTGCATTCAAAAGGAATTTTTGTGGTGGGCTCAGGAATGTCACCTAAACAAGGGACTCTCTGTGACCCGGCCAGAGGCGAGTCAGATTCTAACGACAGATGCCTCAGACATAGCTTGGGGGAGCTCATCTGAATGGAAAGTGGATACAAGACAAGTGGCCTGCCAGACTACAGCATCTACATATCAACATGAAGGAGATGTTAGCAGTCCAGTTTGCATTAATGGCTTTCAAGGAGTTACTTCTTCCAGGGCAGGTGTTGATTCTAACAGACAACACAACTGTCATGTGGTACATCAACAAACAAGGGGAACACATTCTTATCCTCTATGCAGGCAAGCAATGATTTTATGGGAGACTGCGCTCAGCTTGCAACTATCTCTTCAGGCAAGGTTTCTGCCGGGAGCACAGAACTCCTTAGCAGATGTGTTAAGCAGGCAAATCATGGATCCCCACGAGTGGAAACTGGATCTTCATGTATTTCGAAATTGACAGTGTCATGGGGAACTCCAGACATAGATCTGTTCGCTTCTCCACTAAACCACCAGCTGCCAAAGTTTTGCACAAAAAGGTTTCATCACACAGCTTGGAAAGTGGATGCTCTTTCTTTCAGTTGGAAAAATCTTCATGTGTATGCCTTTCCACCTCTGCCTCTTCTCCCAAAGGTACTCCTAAAGGTCAGACAAGACAAGCCAAGGATGATTTTAATAGCTCCAGATTGGCCTCGGCAACACTGGTACCCATTACTGAGGAGTCTGGTAAGGAAGCCTCCATGGCCTTTACCTTTGACTCCACACCTATTGTCTCAGAGGGACGGTCATCTACTCAATGTCAAGCTTCACTCTCTTCATCTGACAGCCTGGCATATCCTGTTTTGAAACACAGCAGGTCTCAACTTCCTCAACAAGTTTTGAATGTGATTATGGAAGCCAGAAGACCTAGTACAAGGAAAGTGTACTCAGAAAAATGGAAGAGATTTTTATTTTGGAGTGCAGCAAAGGATTTGGAGGTTTCTGAGCCTAATTTGAGTGTGGCTCTTCAATATCTTACTGAGTTATTGGACAAAGGTTTGTCTTTCTCTTCCATTAAGATTCATGCTGCAGCAATTTCAGCTCACTATGATTGTGACCCACCATTGTTTTCTCATCCTTTGTTCAAGCAATTTCTTAGAGGGGCAAAGAATATAAGACCCCACGTAGAGCTCCTACTCCTGCTTGGGATCTCAATTTTGTGTTGGAGAAACTTACTCTACAACCTTTTGAGCCTGCGGCTACTGCTGAATTGAAATACTTGTCATGGAAGACTGCTTTTTTGTTGGCCATTACTTCTGCAAGAAGGGTTTCTGAATTGCAGGCCCTTATGGCGGTTGAGCCTTTTTTGATTTTCCATAAGGACAGGGTATCATTACGTACTAATCCTTCCTTTATGCCTAAGGTGGTTTCTAGTGTGGCTTTAAACCAAACTATTCATTTGCCTACTTTTTATGCAGATCCCCAAAATAAGGGGGAAAAGATTTTGCACACTTTAGATGTACACAGGCAGTTGTGTTATTATTTAAGCAGGACTAAGGATTTTAGGCAGTCTCAGCAGTTGTTTGTTTCTTTTGCTTTGAGTTCTCAGGGCAAGCCTGTGTCAAAACAAACTATTTCTAAGTGGATTGGGTTTTGCATTTCATTTTGTTATTCCCATCATGGCAAGGAGATTCCAGCTGGGATTAGGCCTCATTCCACTGGGGCTACTGGCACTTCAACAGCATTTCTAAGGGGGGTGGCAACTAAGGATATTTTGGAGGCAGCTACTTGGAGTTCAGTGCATACTTTCTCTAAGCACTACCACCTTCCTCTCTACTCTAAATCCAGGGCTGGTTTTGCCACGGCTATTTTGCAGGGCATGTTGACAGCTCCTGCTTCCTTATGATTTGCCAGCCTCCCTTACCTCTGCTTTGGGATTCTACCCAAGTGTTAGGACTGCAGCAATGTGGGATGAAGAACATAGTACAGTTTTGTACCTACCATAAATGTAGATGTTCGAAGATCCACATTGCTGCAGTCCAATTTACCCTCCCTCCTTCCCCTCTGTGTTTAGGGGTGGTTATGTGGGTGGGGTTGTACCTTTGTAAATTTGTATATATTGTATATATATATTGGGTACAAGTGTGTTTGGTGTTTTTTGGTTTTGGCCTTATCTTTTTAGGGTCTTCTGACATCTGGGGCAAGAAAAGACTGAGGATATGACGTCGGTCATGCGCATTTCTACCCTTACGTCCTGACGTCAGACTAATGCGCCTTGACCGACGTCAGCCATATACTTTGGTATTCGGGCCGACTGGGACAGCGGACTACCCAAGTGTTAGGACTGCAGCAATGTGGATCTTCGAACATCTACATTTATGGTAGGTACAAAACTGTACTTTAGTGGGTCTTGATGCAGAGAAAGCATTTCACAGAATAAGCTGGGATGTTATGAGTAGGGCAGTGGAAGCATTTGCATTCACTGACACTATAATAAGGTTAATTAGGAAGATATATGAGGGATCAGAGGCAAAGATTAAAGTGGGAAGATTCCTCTCTGATAAATTCTGTCTAAATAGAGGAATTGGGTAGGGGTATTCTCTTTCCCTGTCTTTATTTGTGTTATATTTAGAACCATTGGCAAAGAAAATAGGGACTTAAAAATTCAAGTATAGAAAAGTTGGATTTATTTGCTGATGCAATTTTTTTGTACCTTTTAAAACCATAGAAAAGGACATCTTAGCATTGTGGAACATTCTGGAACAGTTTCATGTCTTTTGGGATATAAAATTAATCAGGATAAAACAAAGGCTATAGTTGTAAACTATGTAATCACACATGAAATGGTTCAGCAATACCCATATTTATGGGGGTATGATAAATGGAATACTTAAAGAATATGGGTTAAAAACAATTCTGATATTGCAACTAAGGATATGTGGGAAGAGACTAAACAAAAGGTAATACAAACTAAGAAACTCGAAGCTTGTTTCTGGATATGAATAGCAAGATATAGACAGTGAAATATTTTTAGCTCCTTAAATTTTATGTACAGCTCAGGCGTATTTTTATCAATCAGAGGAGAAAGCTGTGGATAGAATTTAACAAAGAGATGAAGGATTTTATCTGGGAGGACAAGAGAGCAAATGTCAACTGGGATAAGTTGATCCTTCCAGTAGATCAAGGTGGTTTGGGATTACCTGGTTTGAATGGATATTTTAGAGCTACACAGTTAAGGCCCCTATACATGGCACAAGCAGAAAGATGCAATTCAAAGTGGAAAGGAATGATGATGAAATAGGGGGAGAGGTTCACGAAATAAGGGGAAAATGGGATTTTGGATGCAAATCATTAAGGAGAATAACAGTAGTCATACAGAATATTATATTCATAAGCCAAGACAGGAATGGTGAAAGGAGGTTCTGCCATGAGGGATGATTACAATTAGGAGTACAGAGAATTGGCAAGAGGAGGCTGGAATTCACTGGAGTAAACTGGCAAAGGAACCAAGGTATTTGGAGCAAATAATTAATGTAGGAAAGGTAATAGAATGGGAAGAGACCAAGAATACATTTGGACTACAGGCTAGAGGCTGTCTTCCCTATGAAGGCTTAGTATCAGAGTATAGGTAAAGAGAAAGGGGTGCAGGAATCCTAAGTGAAAGACCAGCACTGGTAGAGTTTGTAGCTGAATGCAGAACAGAAGCTGCTTTTTAGAAAAGATTGTTAGTAGGGCATATAAAATATTGCATGATAACTATAGAAATCAGAAAAGGTTAGAAAAGATTGGGAAGAGAGATTGGATATGCAGTTCACAAAGAAACAATGGGAGGACATATGTTTGGCTCTCAAATATGCAACAGAGTCTAAAAGATTTAGGATTTTTGCTTGGAAGTGTTTGCATAGCTATTTTTATATTCCAAGCAGACTTCAAATAATTTTTCCTCAGGTAGTTTGCAAATGTTGGAGGTGTGATGGGGAAGAGAGGTAATTGTGAACATATTTTTGTGGAGTATAGTGAGTTGTCAGACTGTAACATTTCCCTACAAACTACTCTGTCAGGAAATACTGGGTGAGCAACTTAATGTCACGAAGGAAAGGTTTTTTTTTTTTGAGCTGAGATACAGGATCTGAATTGCATAGACACAGTAATGCCTTGCTGAGTTTAATTCTGGTGGCTGCCCCCCCCCCCCCCAAAAAAGCAATTTCTAGAAAATGGAAATCAACGTGTAAACCAGCCATATTTGAAACGGTGAATATTGTAACAGAGATAAAAGAACTGGACATAAGCTTTAGAAAAGGGTAGGAGAAAATTACTTTAAAAATTGAAATTCTGTGAAGAATGCATTCAAAACTATTTTGAAGGAGGAGGAATGAAGTTTAAGGGAAGGCAGGAATTGAGTGATCTATGTTATGTGTGATTGACAACAACTGTACAGAAGATTATATGAGATGTGTAATGTAACTGAGTATGTCAATATTTTTTCATTTATATAAATGTTTGATTGCCTATGTCATAAGCAATAATTCAATAAAGATGTTTAAAAAATGAAAAGTAAGGTAAATATAAAATAGAAAGAGTTATGATTTAAAGTAATAGGAATTGTTTATTAAGGCTGACAAAGGTTTAAGTATTGCAGAACAAGAGGAATCTCACAGAATAAGAAAAGGAGCAACTACATATTGATAGAGAGAAAAAAGAGAGTATTTGGATACTATACACAAGTTTGAAAATATTGCTGTTAATCACTATTTTTGACAAACAAGTCCCAAGCACAAAAAAACTTTTAGCACAACAATTTAGGCAACAGAAAGTAGAAAGGTTTGTCACCCAACTTAGGGAGCTTATGACAAGAAAAATAACCAGAGATCTTAAAGCTGTTTTAGAAATATTTCACATTTTGTATGAAAAGTTGTATGAAGCAGATGACTGTGAAAACAAGAAACAGCAGAAACGGAAATATTTGTGGAATACTTATGCTATGGCTAGAGCAAGATTACACTGAACAACTAATAGTTAAGATGGGAGAAAATGAGATAAAAATGGTAATGTATATTCAATTGGCAGGGAGTCACCAGGAACAGATAGTATTCCTGTAGAATTTTGGAAATTAGGAGGGGGAAGTGATAAAGATCTGGAATATTGTGTTTAATAGTATTTTAAAATAAAGGAAAGCATTGGTATCTTACAAGAAAGCTGTGGTGGTTGTATTAGCCAAAGAGGGAAAAGACCCTTTAGACCCAGATTCCTAGGTAAGGTTCATTTTTATTTTTTTTTTTATTTTATTTTATTTTATTTTACATTTGTTGACCGGGCTAGTCTAACTGGATATATGTCCATTTTCAGTAGAGGCCCGGGGAGATAAGCTCCACATAAAAACAAAACAAAAACAAACAGAACATTGCAACTTCAGTTACAGTTCACTTGTCAGACAAAACACTTGTTTACATGGTAATTTAGCAATAATGATAGAAAAAAAAAATTAAAACAAAATAGAAAAAGTTTGTTTTGTTTTTTTTTTTTTTTTTTTTGTTTTTTTTTGTGGACCAAACAATAATAGAAGAAAAGAGTATTCAGAAGAAAGACAGATATTCCCAAATCAAAGTTGTAAATATGGCATAAGAGATTAGATAGTTATTTACAAGGTAGGGAGACATAGTTAAGGGCAGTAACTGATCTATAAGGCAGTAACGTGTTCATACAGCATTTCCTGGGTACTGTTCATACAGTCTTTCCTGGGTACAATTAGTTTAACCTAGAAGGTAGTGGTCTTAAGGTGGCTATGAAGTGAGTAGTGTTTAGTGCTATAACCTAGGATAACAGGAAAATAAATCTTAGTCTGGGTTAGTACAAGGACATAGCCAATGGGTTGTAAAGTATATTTTGAGTTTCTTTTTAAATAGTGCAGTTGAAGAAAGGGGGTGTGAGTTCACCAGGAAGTAGGTTCCAGCTTTTTCCCACAGTGTTAGAGAAAAGGGAATCCCCTGCTTTATTGTTGGGTTTTTGTCTAGATACCAGTAGTTTATTTGCTGAGTGTAGGTTTGTAAGATTTTTATATGAGAATTGGTGTGTTGCCTGGGTGATAAAGGGTTTTATGGGCAATAATAAGTTGGTGGAATAGAATTTGATTATGCAGTTCCAGCCAACCCAGTTGTTTCAGATTTTAGCAGTGGTGGGTTCTAAAAGGGGAGCCAGTAGCAAATCTGGCAATGTTATTGTAGGAGATTGCCAACTTGTTGAGGTTGCTTTTAGATAGATTAGTGAATATAGGAGAGGCATAGAAGAGAGTTGAGATAAGGTGGGTGTTGGCAATAGCAGTTCTAGCTATGGGAGTAAGGAAGGGTTTAATTTTATAGAGGGAGCCTAGTTTTCTGTTAACTGATTTTATTGTGGTGTTGATATGAGTATCATAGTTAAGGTTGTGGTCAATAGATACTCCTAAGAGTTTGGTGGTAGTGTCAGGAGATATGACTGTGCCATTCTTAGATTTGATGATGAAGTCAATTGGGATGGACTTTTGTGTGGGAGTAAAGAGCAATAGTTTAGTCTTTTTGGGGTTAAGGAGGAGACAACGCTGTAAAAAACATTCTTCTACTAACTCAGACATTTTGGGTGAGGGACTGCAGTTCAGATGGACCAGTAGCGAAGCAAATTAATGTGGAGTCGTCTGCATATTGTATGCATGTAGCTTTTTACAGTTAGATCATTAATAAAAACTGAGAATAGAAGAGGACCTAATATAGAACCTTGGGATACACCAAGGGTGACAGGAAGGTGGATGGATAGACTGTTATCCCAAAGCACTGCCTGTTGCCTGTTATCTAAGTAGGACTTGAACCACTGTAGTGCTTGAGAATCAAGTGAGAGGGACTTAAGAATATTTAACAGTAGCTGATGGTTGACCATGTTAAATGCTTTTGAGAGATCAATAAAGATTGCAGAGGACAGGGTGTTATTATTACAGTTTTTGTTAATGTGGTCAGAAAATGATATGAGGGCAGTGGTGGTACTATGGAAAGGTCTAAAGCCATGCTGAGAGTTGGCTAATAGTCTAGTCTGGAGAAGGTGGTCTAACAATTGACAGTGGATGTATTTTTCCATAATTTTAGCTAAGGGAGAGAATAGGGCAATTGGACAGAAGTTAGAAAGTTCTGTTGAGTTGCCACCTTTGTGTAGAGGGATTATATGGGAGATTTTCCAGATGGATGGGATGGTACCTTCTGTTATGGTTCTATTTATTAGGATCGAAATAGGGTAGGCAATAACTTTAGCTGCTATTTGCAGATATTTAGCAGGTAATAGGTCAGCAGAGGGGGTAGATGGTTTGAGTTTTTGAAGAAGGGTACAGATGAGGGGTGTAGGAACAGGTTGTAGATGGAATGTAGGTGGTAAGTTATTTGAGGAGGAGGGCAGATTAGAGGATACAGGAGGTAGAGAGTTAGCAAGTGACTAGATGGCTTCGGTAAAGAAGAAATTAAAGGTATCAACAATTTGTTTGGGAGTTTCTTGGGCTATTCCTGATGGGGTTGGTGTCTTTGAGTGGCCTGGATGTAGGAGTCTATTGATACCTGACCAGAATTTTTGTGGTTTATGTTGGTTGGTCTGTTGAAATTGAAAGTAGAAGCTTCTTTTATCTAATAGTATTTATGCTTTAGTAGTATTTCTAAGCTGTTTAAATTTTAAATGATCAGATGGGTCTTTAGTAGTACGCCATTTGGCCCAGAATTTGTTTCTTAGTCGAATTTTTTGCTTAGTTTCCTTATTTAGCCATGGAGCAGTTTTTGTCCTGTTCCTAAGAGTACAAGAAGGGACATGGTAGTCTAAGATTTCTAGGAACTTAGAGTTGAAGTATGTCACTGCTTCCTCTAGTTGGAGGTGTTTTAGGGGTGACCAATCGCGCACACTAAGTTCATTTTGGAAGTGTTCAGGTTTAAAATGTTTATTGGAGCAAGTAGTTCTATAAGTTGAAGGGTAGGGAATATTACTCTTTTGTCTAATTATATAAGTTAGTGAGTGATCACTAATGTCGTCTGGTAGGATGCCTGCCACATATGTTAAGGACTGAGTATTTGTTAGAATCCAATCTAAGGTGCTTTCTTTATTGGTAGGTTTGTGGATTCTGGTGGGTGAGGTGATAGTTTGGGAAAGCCATGTAGGTTTATGCGATTAGTCGGATTATCAGTATTACAGCTATTCCACTCTATATTAAAGTCACCTAGCACTATGGTTTCTTGTGGATAGTTTGTGGAAAGCCAGCTAAGGATATTTTCTAGGGAGGTGATGTTATTACCTGAAGGAAGATAGGAGCAAACAATGTAGATGGACTTATAAGTGTTTAGTTGAAGCTTAGTGATAAGAATTTCAGTATTGGTATCAGATGGTGGGTGGATATCTGGATATCTAATAAAGTAACTAGGAGCCCTGCTTTATATATTAAGGCTACATCCCCACCCTTTTTGTTAAGGTGATCCACTCTTAAAATATTGTATCCTGGAGGGGTGATTACATGGTCTTGGGTTGCTGGTTTTAACCATTTTTCGGTTAGGCATAGGATGTCAAAGTCATGTAAATCATAGGTAAGTACTGAGATAACTGTCCTTTTGCTCCATTTTTTAAGCCTATCCAATTTTTCTTTTAAAAGTGAGAATTAAACTCTGTACATTGTGATTGTGTGGTAAACACCTTAACCATTATACTAACCCAAAACAATCATAGTCATTCATATAGACTGATTTCAATGTTAAGTCTTAGTTATAAAATGTTTATATCTGTACTAGTTAAAAGAATGGCAAAGGTGTTGCTGAAATTTAATGAAATGGATCAAAGTGGGTTTGCAAATGGGAGGCAAATATTCGATAATGTTAATAGAACAATGATGATTCAGAAGGAATAAAATGTAAGAAAATATCTAATGTGAAGTTGTTCAATCTCGCCTTCATTCTTACTGATGGATTCGGAGCAGATCCTTGGTTCCGAGTTGGCCAATTTGCAAAGCTCGAGGTCTCTAACAGCTCGAGGCCAAAGCCCTGTCCCACAGTGCACCACTATATTCCCCAGATCTAGTTTGCCGCTGCAACTGATTGTGCGTTTCTCTACAGCTCAGGCCGCTGGAGAGATAAGTTTAATATTTTCAGCTATTTTTTTTCTGAATAATTAAATTTTTGCTGGTTAGTTAGGTTTGTTAGTATTGTGGTTAGTACAATTTATCCATTTTCGGATTTATTTCCATTTTTTGTTTTATATATATATATATATATATATATATATATATATAGTCTTTGGGCATTGGCCCTGTTTCTTTTGTGTTAGCCGTTTGGCATATTTGCCTTATCTTAAGCAGAGTTAGGCTCTTGCAATTTTCTGCAATTTTTCGTTAGCCGGTTAGGCTCTTGGCCATTTTTGGCTGTTTTTTGTTATTTCCCTTAGCCTGTTAGGCTTATTCTGTTTGCACAGTCTTTAGGAGATTACAGTAAACTGCCTTTTGGTACTTATAGCCGGTTAGGCTTAGTTTATTTTTCTGACAAGGTGTTGTTGTTTCCATTCCTGACTTTCACAGTGTCTGAGAAGGCAAAATCAAGGTTTAAAAGATGCCCTAAATGTAGTCAAAAGATGTCAATCACTGATTGCCACTCCACATGTGTGTATTGCTTGGGTGAGGTCCATTTACAGGAGGTTTGTTCCATTTGTCATGGGTTCAGCTCTAGAGTTTTGGCTAAAAGAAAATGTAAGCTAGTGAAGTGGGGATTGTTTAAGTCTGCTTTCCAATCAGACTTGAATTCTGCTCCGCGACAACCAAAACCTTCTCCATCCTCTTCCGCTAGTTTGGCTCTGAAGAGCTCTTCGGTTCCGAAATCTTCAAAAAAAGCTACGGTCTTGGCTCCACTGTCATCAGAGCCAACCATACAGATTGTTGGTAGGAGCCTGTCCCCAGACTTGGAACCGATATCTCCTACCTTGAGATCCCCAAGTCTGGGTTCACCGGCTCCGGCGGTGGTTCCCTGTCAGGCTTCTAGACTCTCTGATTTGGACGTGGACCGAGTGGTGTAGAGACTTTTACAGGATCCGGCACTTGCTAAAATTCTGTTGGCTTCGACTCAAGCAGCTTCAAGCAGGGACTGTATGAGTAGGACAATGGAAGCATTTGCATTCCCTGATACAATAAGGTTAATTAAGATATTATATTATGAACTGGAGGCAAGAACCGAAGTGGGAGGGTTCCTCTCAGGTGAGTTGTGTTTGAACAGAGGGACCAGGCATGGATTTCCCCTTTCCCCTTTGTTATTTGCTTTACATTTAGAGCCATTTGCAAAGAAAATAAGGGACTCAAATATTCAGGGCTATAATTGTATGGTAATCAAGAAAAATTTGACTTTATTTACAGATGGTATTATTTTGTACTTGATAATTCCTGAAAAGTATATTTCGGGTTGTAGAACATTTTTTGACAATTTTATGTCTTTCCAATTAAAATGAAAGATAATATTATTCGTTTCGATAATGACTATTCTCCTTCTGTCATGTCAAAAAGGAAAATATTTCTACCCTTAATCAAAGAACTTAAAATAAATCAAATAAGACCCCATCTATTATTTCCAGCTAGATTGAAAATCTTCCATCAAAATGGATTTAAAACATTTGAAGATATGGACTCAGCCATTTCATTTATAAGAATCAACAAACTATTAGAAAAAATTGAAGATATGGAGTGGTCTAGTCCCAGTCTTAAAAGAATTGCTGATAATAGTACATGGAAAACTGCTGAATGCAAAAAGAAACTAAAAAAATAAGAAATTACCATTATTCTATCATATTGTTTCTATAATACCTATACGTTTCACAACTCTCCCACATTCTGTGGATATATTCTAAAACTACAAGATTTTTAGCAAAGTTAATCATTAGTTCCACTAATAACTGACCTTTTAAGTCAGGGAAAGTAAACCGGACTTTCAGGTGAGCATATTTTATTTGTTAAGTTATTATTATAACTGCATATATTTTTTCTACTTGTTGTTGTTTTGGATGTATATTAGCTAGTCTTAATGATTAAACTATGGTAGATATTATTCATAATATACCCTGGTTGTTATGATACTATCCTTGCTGTTCTATGTTTTCATTCTGCTTTCTGGTTTAAGTATTGTTTATTATAAATATGGTGGGGTTGGAATTATTTGTAGTCGATTTATTGTTGGATTTCCTCAAATATTCAGGGCTATAATTGTATGGTAATCAAGAAAAAATTGACTTTATTTACAGATGGTATTATTTTGTACTTGATAATTCCTGAAAAGTATATTTCGGGTTGTGGAACATTTTGTGACAATTGTATGTCTTTTCAGGATATAAAATTAATGAAGGTAAACAAAGGCTATAGCCATAAATTATGTACCCACACATGGATTGTTTCAGCAGTATCCATAATTATGGGGACATGATAAGATGAAGAACTTAAGAATATGGATTTAAAAAACTTCTGTTATAGCAGCTAAGGATATGTGTGAAGAGATTAAAAAAAAAGATAAAACAAAAACTGTTGATCACAGATATGGATACTAAAAAGAAAATGATGTTCTTCATCTCACATTGCTGCAGTCATAACCTGTGGGGTAGTCCGCTGTCCTCGGTTGGCCCGAATACCAAAGTATTAGGCTGGCGTCGGTCATGGCGCTCAGATCTGACGTCAGTGCGTCATGGTATTAAAGTGCATGACCGACGTCATATCCTCAGTCTTTTTTGCCGCATGGTCCGAAGCAGAAGCAGCGTTTGCAAGTGCCGTTCGGCGTTCTGAAATTTTCGTATTCTGAGTTTCAGACCGAAACCAAGTTGGGCTAAGTACCCCGTTGGGGAATATTTTTGTTTTTTCTTGCCTCAGTTAATTCCGGATGTCAGAAAAAGTGAATAATTGTATTTCTTGTGGGAAACAGATACCGCATAGGGATTACCACTCTCTCTGTATTCCTTGTTTGGGGACTGAGCACGACGTAGTCGGGTGTCGCTTTTGTGCTAGGTTTAATAAGCGCACCATTAAACGTAGGTTAGATTGCGCTAGGCTTGTCTTCGGTAAGCGGTGTAATTACAATATGCCGTCGGATCCTCCGAAGCCCGCTACCGCTAAGAAGCGCAAGGAAAAATCGTTAAGGTCCAAGCAGGATGAGTCGTCCATTCCGGATGCCGGTTCTTTAGAAACTACGGTGGAATCTGTAGATCCAGCCGAGGTTTCAGCTGAGTCTCAGGGGGAGACGTTAATTTTGCAGGATGTGGCCTCTCAGGAGTCAGGTCAGGCTGAGGGGGCCTCTCAGGTTGCTGTACTCCCTTCTTTGCCTAAGGTGGTTAGGCCTTCTCCTTCTGTCTCTAAGGTACCTTCTAAGGGCAGGCCTGGTTTGTCTTCCTCAGGTGTCAGTCCTAGTTCTGCAGGTTCTGTGCCTAAAAAACACATGCTTAAAATGGCAGAAGATTTAATTTCCTTAATCAGGGTTCTATGCCCTCCAGATAAGAGGCCTAGGGTGGAGCCAGAGGTGGAAAGTTTGGAACAGGCTTCAGATTACTCAGAGTCTTCGGCTGAAGACACTCAGGATTTTCCTCCTTATTCTGATTCAGACGCAGAGGATTCCACTCCTTCTGCTTCTCCTCCAGAGGATTTTTCTTTTTCAGAAACCCTGCATTCTATGAGGGAGCATTTTAAATGGGAAGGTCAGGATTTCTCGGATTCCCGAAAGAGGCTTAGGGAATTTTTGTTTTTACCACAACATCGGCCCTTAGCTATACCTCCTGTTTTGGATGTTCAGGATGTTTTCTCGGAGGCTTCCCTTAATCCAGACTCTTTGCCTCCTGCGCCAGTTAAACCAGATAGGTATTACAGAGTACCTGAGGCTCATAAATATCTGTATAAGAGCCCAAGGGCTGACCCAGAAACTATTAGCCAGGGACCCAAGGGTGTCAGGGCTTCTGTTGTAAAGAATCCAGTTCCTATGGATAAAGATTCTAGAGCTTTGGATAGGTGGGGTAAGAAAGTGTACACCTCTTCCACTCTAGCAATGAGGGCTTTGAATTGCCAGTTTCATATGTTGAAGTACCAGAATTTTCTCATTACTCAGTTAAAATCTAAGGTAGATGCTTTGGCAGAGGGCATAGAGTGTAAGGAATTACAGGATTTGGTTCATGCCTCTGATCAGGTGGGTAAGCATTCTTTGCAGTGTGGTTTCGATGCTTTACAGGCTTCTTCCAGGGTGGCTGCCACTGGATCAGTTATTCGCAGGCACGCCTGGCTTAAGGATCAGAATTTGTCAGAACATGTTAAAGCTAGAATTTTGGATGCTCCTTTACAGTCTGAAGTTTTGTTTGGTTCTCCTGTGGAGTCTGTCTTAAAGAAAATGGAAGACAAGGCTAAGTCTATGCAGACTGTTAAAGATTTTTTGCAGGTGCAGCCCCTAAGTTTAGCAGGAATTGGCCTACTAAGGGATGGGCTTATCCTTCTCCTGATTCACAGTCTAGGGGCAGATCTAGGCGTGGTAGGGGCAGAGCTCAGGGTTCTTTCAGGCCTAGAACGTGGAGTTCCCCTGCACAATCTACAGGTGAGGGCAGGGGCCAGTCCTTTCGTAAACAGGCCCAATGACCTGCATCTTCAGCTGCCAGATCCCGCCTGTCTGGCAGCTCCTTTGGGAGGAAAGTTGGCACTCTTCAAGCAAAACTGGCTTTTAGTCACCCAGGACAAATGGGTGTTGGACATTATAGACCGAGGCTACAAGTTTTATTTCCACACATTGCCCCTTTCAAGGGCATGCCAGACGTTCCTCCTCAGCAAAGGGTAGAGGCTCACAAACAGATTTCTTTACTTCTTCAAATGGGGGCTATACAGCAGGTCCCTCTGTCAGAAGTGGGCCTAGGATTTTATTCTCGCCTGTTTCTTGTACCAAAGAAAGGAAGCACTTGGAGGCCAATTTTGGATTTATCTATCCTCAACACATACCTGGACATTCCAAAATTCAAAATGTTGACGTTGCAACAACTTCTGCCTCTGTTGGGCAAAGATCACTGGATGGTAACTCTGGATCTCAAAGAGGCTTATCTTCATGTTCCTATCAGGCCCAGTTGCAGGAGATTCCTGCATTTTCGGGCTGGGACTTTACATTATCAATTCTCTGCATTGCCCTTTGGCTTATCTACTGTGCCCAGGGTGTTCACAAAGGTTCTGGCTCCGGTGATAGCCTTCTTAAGGTTAAGAGGAATACAAATTTATCCTTATTTGGACGATTGCCTGATTCTTGCTCAAGACAAAAACAAGCTTCTTCACCATCTACAGTATGTTATGGCAGTGTTAAGGTGCCTAGGGTATTCTGTGAACGAAACAAAGTCCAGTCTAGTACCCTGTCAGGAAATGTGCTTTCTGGGTGTGAGACTGAATACAGCTTCCCAGATGGCTTTTTTGACCCTGGACAAGCAAAGGAACCTTACACTTTACTTCCAACAATTGTCTCTACGGTCCAGGCTTACTGCAAGGACAGTCCTTCAAGCCTTGGGGTTCATGGCATCTTGTATTCTGGTGCTTCCCAATGCCAAACTGCATATGAGGAAGCTACAGTGGTATCTCAAAATGTGTGGACACAACACTGCCACGATCTGGACACTGTCATTCAAATAATACCTTGCATTCAAAAGGAATTTTTGTGGTGGGCTCAGGAATGTCACCTAAACAAGGGACTCTCTGTGACCCGACCAGAGGCGAGTCAGATCTTAACGACAGATGCCTCGGACAAGGCTTGGGGAGCACACCTCAATGGAAAATGGGTTCAAGACACGTGGCCTGCCAGACTTCAACATTTACATATCAACTTGAAGGAGATGTTAGCAGTCCAATTTGCATTGATGGCTTTCAGGGATTTACTTCACCTGGGACAAGTGTTGATTCAAACAGACAACACAACTGTCATGTGGTACATCAACAAGCAAGGGGAACCCATTCGCACCCTCTTTGCAGGCAAGCTATGATTTTGTGGGAGACTGCTCTCAGTTTGCACCTCACTCTTCAGGCAAGGTTTCTGCCAGGAGCACAGAACTCCTTAGCAGATGTTTTGAGCAGACAGATGGTGGATCCCCACGAGTGGAAGTTGGATCCTCATGTATTTCGACAGTTGACAGTGATATGGGGGACTCCAGCCATAGATCTGTTCGCTTCTCCACTAAATTTCCAGTTGCCAAAGTTTTGCACAAAGATGTTTCATCCAACAGCTTGGAAAGTGGATGCTCTATCATTCAGTTGGAACAATCTTCACGTCTATGCCTTTCCTCCTCTACCTCTCCTTCCCAAGGTGCTCTTGAAGGTCAGACAAGACAAGCCCTCCATGATTCTAATAGCTCCAGATTGGCCTCGACAGCACTGGTACCCTCTGCTGAGGAGTTTAGTACGGGAGCCTCCTTGGCCTTTGCCTTCAATTCCACACCTTTTGTCTCAGGAGGGCAATCATTTCCTCAATGTCAGGATTCAGTCCCTGCATCTAACAGCATGGCATATTCTGTTCTAGAACCTGGAGGGTCGCAGCTTCCTCAACAAGTTTTGAATGTTCAAGTAGAAAAAGAAGAGTGCACCATAGACCGCCGGATCAATGAAAGCTCAAGAAGTCTCCTTGTAAAATCAATAATCCACGTTTATTGTAAAAACACAAACACAGCAACTGCAGGGATATAAGCGCTTTCGCGTTGCTTCCAACGCTTCATCAGATATAAATGCAATAGAAATCACCCCTCCCTTTATACAAAAAACTCATGACATCACTGAATTCAATTAAACAATTAAATAATTAAAACAACAGAATGCATTTAAAAGGTACAGCTTAGTGTTTAAGACTCCTAGATGCTAAAAAGGGTTTAATGGATAACTTTTCATTAAGCCCAAATCTATGTGCTTGTAGTTTCATTATCCACTTGCCCTCTCTTTCCTCTGTTCTATTCTTAATGTTGCCAGGCCTTTTGTTGGTGTTCACCAACTCCAGTGCTTGAAATTTGAAATTGTGTTTATTGCCTTGCTCCATTGTGCGTTTTGCAAGGGCATTAGTAATATTTCCCTTGTTGATGGCATAAATATGTTCTCTTATGCGCTCTCGTAGTGATCTAGTTGTCATGCCGACATAAAATTTCATGCATAATTGACACTCAGCTATATAAACTAAGCCAGTAGATTTACAAGTGGCATGGTTTCTGAATGTATATCTCTTCTTGGTAGCTGGATGTATAAAAGTATCTGAATTGGATATATATATACATTGATTACAGGCATGACAAGCAAAGGTCCCTGTTTTCATACTAGTGTACCTGTTTTGATGGATATTATCATAACATAGGAGCCTATTAAGTGAGGGCATATTTCTGTATGCAACTCTGGGTCTTACATCCACCAATGATCTGCTGGTATCATCAGTCATTAATATGTCCCAATGTTTATTAAAAACGTTCAATATATGATTATTCCTATTGGTAAACGGAATAACTATCCTATTAAAATTATCACTTTTGCCACATTTGGGTAACTGTGCGGGGCTGTATGATCTATTAATCAGGGGGGCTCCTTCATGTTGCCTGCGATGGTCACTCTTAGAGACTGCTTCCTTAATGTGTTTTTTATTGTAGCCCCTAGAGCGAAAGTTCTCGGCCAAAATCTCTTTTTGCTCACAATATGCTGTTGTTTGTGATGTTAGCTTGGATACTCTGACCATCTGATTGGTAATGATGTTTTTATATACATGTTTAGGATGCATGCTTTCTCGGTGCAATAAATTGTTTTTCCAGCATTCCTTCCTATAAAGTTCAGTATCAAAGCCAATTGGAGTGTTAATAATCTTGACATCCAAAAAATCAATACTGTCAAAGGAATATGTGCACTCAAATTTGAGAAAATCAGTAGTGTTATTAAGGTAGGTCACAAATATCAAAAGTTGTTCGACAGTCCCTCTCCACAACAAAAACACATCATCTACAAATCTATTATAAAATATAAGATGATAAATAAATGCAGAATCTCTGTTTAAAACGAAGTCCCTCTCCCAATGTGCCAACACCAAGTTGGCATAGGCGTTGGCACATGGGGTGCCCATCGCAACACCTTTAGTTTGTAAGTAATATTGATCCTTATAACAAAGTACATTGTTTTCTAAAATAGTTTCCAAAAGTGACATGTACCTGTATACAATGCGTTCAGAGAGTTTATAGTTCACCAACATGCCTCTGACAGAGTCCATCCCTGAACAATTAGGTATGGAAGTAAAAAGAGATCTCACGTCTAGCGTGACTAATAAATCATCTCCACAAAAAGTTGATGAATGACTGTGGTTGGCTAAGTTCTCGAGGAAGTTCGCAGTGTCCCTTAGAACATGCTTGACTTCTGATAAAATAGGTTTTAGTGCTTTGTCAAGATATATAGATAAAGGTTCAGTCAGCCAACCACGACTGGAAACTATAGGACGCATGGGTGGATCCAATTTGTTTTTGTGGATCTTAGGTAAACCCCTGAAGGAGGGTATCATGGGTTTGTCAACTAAAAAATAAGTATATAGATATCCAATTCAGATACTTTTATACATCCAGCTACCAAGAAGAGATATACATTCAGAAACCATGCCACTTGTAAATCTACTGGCTTAGTTTATATAGCTGAGTGTCAATTATGCATGAAATTTTATGTCGGTATGACAACTAGATCACTACGAGAGCGCATAAGAGAACATATTTATGCCATCAACAAGGGAAATATTACTAATGCCCTTGCAAAACACACAATGGAGCAAGGCAATAAACACAATTTCAAATTTCAAGCACTGGAGTTGGTGAACACCAACAAAAGGCTGGGCAACATTAAGAATAGAACAGAGGAAAGAGAGGGCAAGTGGATAATGAAACTACAAGCACATAGATTTGGGCTTAATGAAAAGTTATCCATTACACCCTTTTTAGCATCTAGGAGTCTTAAACACTAAGCTGTACCTTTTAAATGCATTCTGTTGTTTTAATTATTTAATTGTTTAATTGAATTCAGTTATGTCATGAGTTTTTTGTATAAAGGGAGGGGTGATTTCTACTGCATTTATATCTGATGAAGCATTGGAAGCAACGCGAAAGCGCTTATATCCCTGCAGTTGCTGTGTTTGTGTTTTTACAATAAACGTGGATTATTGATTTTACAAGGAGACTTCTTGAGCTTTCATTGATCCGGCGGTCTATGGTGCACTCTTCTTTTTCTACTTGTATATTGGACATTATTGAGAGTGCTTTATTTGGCGGTTTTGTTTTGTTTTGTTTGCTGGTCTTCTTATTTACTTTTCCGCCAAGACATGGCCGCCACTCCTATTGAGCATAATTTGACTTCTGGTGAAGAGAGAACATTTAGTTTGGATGGTATCGTTGATATGAGTATCAACCCATTACTCAAGTTGACTTCTGCTGATTTTAATAAGACTGGTAATGCGGCGCATGATACTAGAAATGACATGGAAATAGTATTAACAACAAGAAAGTTAGAGAACAAGCTCCATAGACTTCGTAATGTGCAGTGGCAGAAACTGCACATGGAAGCTTGTATTAAGTTTAAACTGGTGCCGAGGGGCTTAAGAGTTCTTAAAATGCCCACGTTTGGAGATTCAAACCCTGAACTCCTAGCTCGTTGGCAAAGGCTTAATTTAGAAACCAGTTTTTCTTACATCCTGATCCTGATAGAGCATTATGATAAAATCATTACAGATTTGAAAAATGACATTAAAACACTGCAAAATGATCTACTTAAGCTATTGAAGGATGACAGTTTGGAAACGCTACATAATGACTTGAAGCACATGATATCCTCTCTGGTTATCAAATGTTTACAAGATAAAAAAAGAAAGCTCGAGTGAGACTTTCTTGATTTTACCAAGTCTCAAGTCTTCAGCTGGCCGAGGGATAATAATCCAACAAGAACTAATCATCGTCCATTTAGAGCTACAAATAAACAACTACAAGCCGCTAACATTGCCACTCCTTTAGAGATGACGTCATCCTCAGGCGCCAATGTTCCTCGTCATGATGAAATTCCGATCCTGAACACGCAGGGCTCTTTAACAACTCCTCATGGTAATATATTGTTAGTGGAGGCACAGGTCCATGTAGGTGGAACTACCGAAATTCCGACAGCTGCTGCTACGAACACTCTACATGTGAAGAATCAAGATGTTCGTAAGAAACAGATTTCCCTAGATTCCTTTGTTATCCAACCGGAAGATGAATTGCTTGCTATAGGGGATGGTTCACCGTCTTTTCCCCTGCCCTACAGACCGTTCGAAAACAGAACTTGGTCACCACATGGCAGAGCCATGAAAAGGAAGAGCGCAGAGGACAGTTTTCAGTTCACCAAAAAGGTACAAAGACCCAAGACATGATAGAACTGCCTATTTATACTGATGTAAATGATGGCTTAGTTGTTAATATTTCCAATTACATTTTGAATGCGAATGAGCTGTCTGTTTTAAACAGAGGATTAGGGTTTATTCCCTCTAGTTGCAATGATATCACTGATTTAATAGCAGATGTTAAAATATTTACAAGAAATATAGCTCTTAAGATGCTATACAAGCACAATGAGGCTTCAGATAACATAAATTATACAACATTTAGGAAACCCTCTACATTTATTCCCCAGCAGCATCCAATACTAGATGCTTTTGAGAGGGCAGTAGAAAATGATTTGTTTGAGTTATACAACAATAATGCAGTGAAATGTCAATTTTTTAATCTAACAGTGAATGAAAGGAAAGCCCTTGATGATTTAAGGAATAATGAAACCATTGCTATTAGACAAGCCGACAAAGGTGGCACAATTGTTGTTATGGACAGCTCTCATTATTTTAGTAAAATGGAGAATATGCTCTCTGATGTTGAAACTTATTTACCTATCTCCAATGTGAAACTTAATAATTTAATAAGAGATGTGCACGCACGTTTATATGATTTGATGTTAGCAGAGGTCATTGATAATGATCTATATACTTATTTTTTAGTTGACAAACCCATGATACCCTCCTTCAGGGGTTTACCTAAGATCCACAAAAACAAATTGGATCCACCCATGCGTCCTATAGTTTCCAGTCGTGGTTGGCTGACTGAACCTTTATCTGTATATCTTGACAAAGCACTAAAACCTATTTTATCAGAAGTCAAGCATGTTCTAAGGGACACTGCGAACTTCCTCGAGAACTTAGCCAACCACAGTCATTCATCAACTTTTTGTGGAGATGATTTATTAGTCACGCTAGACGTGAGATCTCTTTTTACTTCCATACCTAATTGTTCAGGGATGGACTCTGTCAGAGGCATGTTGGTGAACTATAAACTCTCTGAACGCATTGTATACAGGTACATGTCACTTTTGGAAACTATTTTAGAAAACAATGTACTTTGTTATAAGGATCAATATTACTTACAAACTAAAGGTGTTGCGATGGGCACCCCATGTGCCAACGCCTATGCCAACTTGGTGTTGGCACATTGGGAGAGGGACTTCGTTTTAAACAGAGATTCTGCATTCATTGATCATCTTATATTTTATAATAGATTTGTAGATGATGTGTTTTTGTTGTGGAGAGGGACTGTCGAACAACTTTTGATATTTGTGACCTACCTTAATAACACTACTGATTTTCTCAAATTTGAGTGCACATATTCCTTTGACAGTATTGATTTTTTGGATGTCAAGATTATTAACACTCCAATTGGCTTTGATACTGAACTTTATAGGACGGAATGCTGGAAAAACAATTTATTGCACCGAGAAAGCATGCATCCTAAACATGTATATAAAAACATCATTACCAATCAGATGGTCAGAGTATCCAAGCTAACATCACAAACAACAGCATATTGTGAGCAAAAAGAGATTTTGGCTGAGAACTTTCGCTCTAGGGGCTACAATAAAAAACACATTAAGGAAGCAGTCTCTAAGAGTGACCATCGCAGGCAACATGAAGGAGCCCCCCTGATTAATAGATCATACAGCCCCGCACAGTTACCCAAATGTGGCAAAAGTGATAATTTTAATAGGATAGTTATTCCGTTTACCAATAGGAATAATCATATATTGAACGTTTTTAATAAACATTGGGACATATTAATGACTGATGATACCATCAGATCATTGGTGGATGTAAGACCCAGAGTTGCATACAGAAATATGCCCTCACTTAATAGGCTCCTGTGTTACGATAATATCCATCAAAACAGGTACACTAGTATGAAAACAGGGACCTTTGCTTGTCATGCCTGTAATCAATGTATATATATATCCAATTCAGATACTTTTATACATCCAGCTACCAAGAAGAGATATACATTCAGAAACCATGCCACTTGTAAATCTACTGGCTTAGTTTATATAGCTGAGTGTCAATTATGCATGAAATTTTATGTCGGCATGACAACTAGATCACTACGAGAGCGCATAAGAGAACATATTTATGCCATCAACAAGGGAAATATTACTAATGCCCTTGCAAAACACACAATGGAGCAAGGCAATAAACACAATTTCAAGCACTGGAGTTGGTGAACACCAACAAAAGGCTGGGCAACATTAAGAATAGAATAGAGGAAAGAGAGGGCAAGTGGATAATGAAACTACAAGCACATAGATTTGGGCTTAATGAAAGGTTATCCATTAAACCCTTTTTAGCATCTAGGAGTCTTAAACACTAAGCTGTACCTTTTAAATGCATTCTGTTGTTTTAATTATTTAATTGTTTAATTGAATTCAGTGATGTCATGAGTTTTTTGTATAAACGGAGGGGTGATTTCTACTGCATTTATATCTGATGAAGCGTTGGAAGCAACGCGAAAGCGCTTATATCCCTGCAGTTGCTGTGTGTTTTTACAATAAACGTGGATTATTGATTTTACAAGGAGACTTCTTGAGCTTTCATTGATCCGGCGGTCTATGGTGCACTCTTCTTTTTCTACTTGTATATTCGACATTATTGAGAGTGCTTTATTTGGTGGTTTTGTTTTGTTTTGTTTGCAAGTTTTGAATGTTATTTTGGAGGCCAGAAGGCCTAGTACAAGGAAAGTTTATGCTGATAAATGGAGGAGATTTTTTATTTGGAGCAAAGCAAAGAGCTTTGATGTTTCCAGGTCTGATTTGAGTGTTTCTCTTCAATATCTTACAGAATTATTAGACAAGGGTTTGTCCTTCTCCTCTGTAAAAGTTCATGCTGCAGCCATTTCTGCTCACTATGGCTGTGACCCACCTTTATTCTCTCATCCTTTGTTTAAGCAATTCCTTAGAGGGGCAAAGAACATAAGACCCCCGCGTAGAGCTCCTACTCCTTCCTGGGATCTCAATTTTGTGTTGGAAAAACTTACTTTACCTCCTTTTGAACCTGCAGCTACGTCCGAGTTAAAGTTTTTGTCTTGGAAGACTGCTTTTTTGTTGGCCATTACGTCTGCTAGAAGGGTATCTGAATTACAGGCTCTAATGGCAGTTGAACCCTTCCTGATTTTTCATAAGGATAGGGTATCTCTGCATACTAACCCTACTTTTATGCCTAAAGTGGTTTCAAATGTGGCCTTGAACCAATCTATTCATTTGCCTACTTTTTATGCTGATCCCCAAAATAAAGGGGAGAAAATTTTGCACACTTTGGATATTCACAGGCAGTTGCGTTATTATTTGAGCAGGACTAAAAGGTTCAGACAATCTCAACAGTTATTTGTCTCTTTTGCTTTGGGCTCTCAGGGGAAACCTGTTTCAAAACAAACTATTTCTAAGTGGATTGGCCATTGTATTGCCTTTTGTTATTCTCATCATGGTAAGCAGATTCCGGCTGGAATCAGACCTCATTCCACTAGGGCTACTGCCACTTCTATTGCTTTTTTAAGGGGGTAGCTACTAAAGATATTTTGGAAGCAGCTACTTGGAGTTCAGTGCACACTTTTTCTAAACATTACCATCTCCCTCTTTATTCCAAATCTAGAGCTGGATTTGCCACTGCAGTCTTACAGGGCATATTAGCAGCTCCCATTGCTTTATGATTTTGCCAACCTCCCTTTACCTTTGCTTTGGGATTCTACCCACAGGTTATGACTGCAGCAATGTGAGATGAAGAACATAGTACAGTTTTGTACCTACCATAAATGTAGATGTTCGAAGATCCACATTGCTGCAGTCCAATTTACCCTCCCTCCTTCCCCTCTGTAGTTTGGAGTGGTTGTATGGTTTGGGTTATAGATGTTGTTTGTACATGGGTTTTGGTGGTTTTTCTATTTTAGGCTGTGGCCTTTCTTTTTAGGGCCTTCTGACATCTGGGGCAAGAAAAGACTGAGGATATGACGTCGGTCATGCGCTTTAATACCATGACGCACTGACGTCAGATCTGAGTGCCATGACCGACGCCAGCCTAATACTTTGGTATTCGGGCCGACCGAGGACAGCGGACTACCCCACAGGTTATGACTGCAGCAATGTGGATCTTCGAACATCTACATTTATGGTAGGTACAAAACTGTACTTTTCTAGTCCTAGTTATTTATACACAGGTCAGGCATATTTTTATCAAACAGAGAAGAAGTTGTAGACTGTAATTCAGAGTTGAAGGAATTTATTTTGGAGGGGAACTGGGCAAGAATTAAATGGGATAAGCTGATTCTTCCCTTAGAACAAGGTGGCTTAGTATTACCTGATTTGAACTGATATATTAGAACTACACAGTGATGAAAAGGGGAGGGGAGTGTTTAAGAAGTAAGGGAAAAAAGTAGGCTTTTGGATGCAGCGCCTTAAGGAGAGCAACAACAGCCATACAGAATATTATATTCATAAAGTAGCAGAAAATTTTCTAAAAGCTAAACCAACACAGGAATGGGGAAATGAGAGTTTACCAATGGGGACAGTTGCAAGTAGGGTATAAAAATGGAAAATGTAGATATGCATAGAAAGATATATGCAGTGAAAATGTATTTAGTCCCTTTAGTTTTATATACAGGTCAGACAATTTTATTGACCAGAGGAAATGTTGTGATAGTAATTAATACAGAGCTGAAGAGATTTGTCTGGGAGGGTAAGAGGGCAAGAGCTAAGTGGGATAAGCTGATCTTCCTAATAAAACAAGACAGTTTAGGATTGCCTGATTAATTTGAGGGGATATTTTAGAGTTATGCAGTTAAGACTCACACACATAACACAAGCTAAAGATTACAATTGAAAGTGGAAAGGGTTGATGAAGAAGCAAGGGGATAGTTCAAGAAATAAAGAAAGATTGGGATTTTGGATTCAAATACTTGAGGAGAATAACAACTATACAGAATATTATAGTCATACAAAAGAAAGCATGAAGAAAGCTTTCTAAGACTTAAGCCAACACAGGAATTGAGAAAGGAAGTTTTGCCAATAAGGATTACTGCAAGCAGAGGTACAGAAAATAGACAAGGGAGGCAGAAATTTACTGGAGAAAACTTGTAAAGGAGTCAATCTGCTGGGAGCAAATAACTAGAGAGGGAGAGCCAATAGTGTGGGATGAAGTCAATAAGAAGTTTGGACTGCAGATTAAAGACTGCCTTCCCTACCAGAGATTGGCATCAGTGTCTAGGTAAAGAGAAAGGGCTACGGGAGCCCTAAGTCTGCTCTTATAGTGTTGAATGTAGAACATAATCTGTTGTGAAAAGGGGGTAATTAGTAGGGCATATAAAATATTGCATGCTAACTTATAAAAATCAATCAGAGGAGATTAAAAGAAATTAGGAAGGGAGACAAGAAAAACAATTTACAAGGGAATATTGGGAGGACATACTTATGGTTCCTAAGTATGCAACAACATCTAGATGCTTTAGGATATTTGCTTGGAAGTGTTTGTATAGATATTTGTATAACCCAAGCAGACTTCAAATAATTTTCCTCAGATAGATAATAAATGTTGGAGGTGTGAAGGGGAAGAAAGAGATAACTGGGAACATATTTTAGGGGATTGTAATGAGCTAGCAGATTTTAGAATTTCCCTACAGAATACTTTGTTAGAATTATTAGGGGACCAAATGGCTGTAACTAAGGAAATAATTATTTTTAGCTGGGGCACAGGATCACATTTGCCTAGACATATAAGGCCTTATTAAGTTTAATTCCTTTGGCTGCCAAAAGAGGCATTTACTAGAAAATGGAAGTCCAAGTCTAAATCAACTGTATTTGAAGTATAGAATATTGTAAAACAGATAAAACAACTAGTAATAGAATCTTTAGAAATTAGAGGGACTAAATTACATAGAAATAAATGGAATGTTTGAGAACAATATATGCAAAATAAAGTTGAAGAGGACTGATGTTTATGGGAAGGCAGGAATTGAGCAATTTATGTAATGTTGGACTAAATGTGATTGATAAAGAATGAAACATAGATAAAGTGTATAATGTATGTAAATATGTTAATGTGGTTTGTTTTCTATTAATGTATGTTTGCCTGTGTCTTAAGTGATAATAAAATAAAGATATTAAAAAAGATTCAGTTTGCTGGTGCATCTAATGGGGGAGGGTACCACTTAATCAGGGGAGTTTGCAGTGATAAAGTCAAGGATGTGTTTAGTGTATTTATTGGTAGAGGTGTATGTGTACCAGTTTATGGTGTGGTAGTTAAAGTACCCTAGAAAGATGGTGTTTTGCCTAATGGAGGGGTGCTTAGTTTATTAAGACACATTTCATGGTCTGTAGTAGTAGGGATCTATAGTTTGCTTGGATGTGGTATGAGGTCTTCTTTACTAATATTAAGATGTGAAGGAGTTCAAGGTCATTGTCTTGGTCAATTAGGCTAGAGGGGATGATGTTTCTGGTAAATACAGGCACACCACCACTAGCTTTTCTTCTGTCTACAGTTGTTGGCCTAAATAAGTGCTAGGCAGTCAAGGAAACCAGGTAAGGAGGGAGTGCTGTCACATCTTTTGAACCATGTTTCAGTGACAGCACAAATATCTATATTTTCCAGAGTTAGAAAGGTCTTGAAGGAGGGCATTTTCTTATTTAGGCTCCTAATGTCAAGCACATCTACATTATGTGCTATACTTTAATTTTCATTTACTAAGTCAGTAGCCTGAGTAAACTGACATTGCCTTAAAAAGGCACTGTTGGTGTAGAGAATATTTTGACTACCGTGCTAAAGCCCTATGGAGGCAGGGGCAAGCCATTTTTGATGAAACAGGCAGGAGTGGCTTTCATCTTCTCCTGGCTGATATGACAGTAAATAAGCCAATTGTTAAAGTCTGTCTTCGTTTTCTTAAATTGTGGCATCATTCCTGCTAATGGTAGGATACTTCTCAAGACTAATTTCCTTCCATCCTTATTTCAGGGAGCTCCATCATATCCCTGTTATATAGTCAAATGAGGTGTGTTGCAAGTCATTCACACCTACTTGAACAATGACCATGTCGTATTCATAACTGGAATGAAGGGACTTAAGTGTCTTGGTTATATAGCAGTGTCTAGCACCTGAGAGGCGGTTGAGTGTTATCCTGTCTTTGCTCAGCATAGTGAGTAGTGTATCTGTTTGCTAAACTGTGGACTCACTTATAACAAGTACATTGTCATGGTGAATGCAGTGATTTTGCTGCCTAATGACCATGTTTGTGGTGGTGGTGGAAGAAACTATATGTGGTATGGAATGAAGGTTAATGCAGTGCAGAATTTAGGAGCTGTGTTGTTTGCATATAAGCTCTTGATACTCCACAGCTTCTTTTTGCTAGGTTTTCTCCAAAGAGTTTCCACTCATAGTCTTGAAAAATCACTCTTTAGGACAGGCAGATGACTGTGCCATATTGAGCAAATAACCTAGCTTTTAAACAGATCTTCAGTTTGTGATTCATATTGCATTCTTTTTCTACTTTACTTTGTATTGTCTGTCTACACAAATAAATATTTCTTCCTATATTTTATAGTGTTTATATAGCAGATCAGAAATAACATCTCAAGCATTTAATTAGCTGAGTTAAGATCACTTTTTTTACAGACTGATTGACTGACTAGTCTACAATAGTCTATCTTTTTCAAAACATTCAAAAGCCACAATATAGTGTTTAACATCAGCTGGTAAGGTGTAGTATTAACCTTTACTGTGGGACACTGCAGGATGTTTAATAATCATGACTACTAAAAAGGAACTGTTAAGAACCTGGCTGATGCCAGCAAAATTTTAATTTTATTGAGTTATATGATGCCTCCCAAAAAAGTAAGGCACATGCCCAGAAGTCTTTCTGTCTGTGATCCATAGAAAACTTCCAAGAAGTTTCAGACCTGGAGGAAGATGAAAGCTAAGGTTCAAACTTTTAAAAATCTTTAGCAATCAAGTAATAAGAGTTGTCTCTGAGATCCAAGTTTAGTTTTGTTTCCCCCATACAGCAGGCTACAAGCGTTTTAGTGGTGTGTGTGTGTGTGTGTGTGTGTGTGTGTGTGTGTGTGTGTGTGTGTGTGTGTGTGTGTGTGTGTGTGTGTGTGTGTGTGTGTGTGTGTGTGTGTGTGTGTGTGTGTGTGTGTGCGTCTGTCTGTCTTCAGGGAGGCAATTGGTTTGCCACTGTGGCACCTGCATGAAGAATCAGTCATAAAAAAGAGGCATAATACATATGATTCAGAAGTAGGGGAATTAAAACTATTACTCTGAAATGTTGAACAACTTTAATTTAAAGTGAAATTGAAAGACATATCAGCTGAAATCATTCAAGGAGAAAATATTTCTTAGTTTCACATCAAAACTCTTTGAAAGTAACATGGAATTCTTCTTGTGGAGCAAACCCTCATGACAGAAAAGAATGAGTTTTGTGAGTGGAGGAGCATAAGTCTGAGGGCTCAAAAATGTTGTGATCTGAACAGTCATAACTGACCACTTCGGTGCTATCACTTCTGCAACTAGAACCCTTTAATGCCAGCTTTATTGAATAAAGAAATACTGAGGTAACATATGTCAGCGCTGTTGGTGAAGTTGAACAAAGTTCTGACTAGAACCTAGGTCACCCAAGTTTGATTAGCATCTCTCACATCTGTTTGAATTAGCATTGGGATAATATGCCTCCCCATCCTGAAAGGAAAGTAGTGGACCAGGACTGACCAATGCCACAATCACTAAGAGGAGGGCTAAACAATGCAAAGGACTGCCCAGGGGCAGGTATTCAGCCACTGTGACACAACTGTGGTAGTCCCATTGCAGATGCATGGGAATGGAACATTAGCTCCCACAGTAATGCAGATTATTTGTCCCCTGCTGAGAGGAGGAAGTAAGATCCATAATAAATGTACTTTCGTTGCCAGGATTCCAGACAGCGCACAAACCACAGCTGTGGCTGCCTATACTGACAGCATCCAGAGTCCAGCTCTTGTCCTCACTTGGGAATACTCAGAACAGGGGAACAAATGGGCTTGACTCAGAGGGGGAGACTTGATGCTCAGTAGGCACAGCATGAAAAAGCAAAGAGAAAAAAAGAGGCTGAGGCAATACAGTGAAGTATTTATTTTGGAATATGTGTAGCAGTACCAGTGACAGTACATGCGAATGATGTGAAAATAGTTTTATGGAGGATACCTCTAAAATCAGAACACTGGAGGACAGTGACATAGAGGTGAATGTGAGAATAATGGTAGCTGAAGCACAAATGCAATTCCTGTTAAATCAGAAAGTAGAGTTACTACGTTAGAAAGAAGACCAGGACAACAGATCTCAACACACTAACCTGAAAAAAATCTTCAGGATTTAAGAAGGTAAGGAGGACATGAATGCAGCTAATTGTTTTCATAGTTGCATTGTGAAGCAAGATACTTCTCTTTGTGAAATGTGAAAGCTGTTTGGATCCTAGCATCTAAGCTCTCTGATTCTAAGGTGCCACCATGTGCATTCATTTTATGCCATGTCAGGAAACCTTTCCTTAGCTCAGCGTGGAAGCAATGACCATTTAAATTTACAGAGAAACTGATTTGATGTTATTAAATAGCATTCTGCAATGATAACGTGAATTTCTACCACTAATTAAACTGTTGAAACAGAGAACTGAATTTTCCTTTTGCTGTCCCACAACATTTTTGATCTTCAAGAGAATTTGTTTGAGGAAGCATATTTGAAATGCAAGCAGATGAATCTCTTTCTTTTGAAAAGATTCAAGAATGTCAGCAGTCTCCATGTAAGAACAGCAAATTGACAGTAAAAGCCAGCAGGAAAAGTTGGGAAGAGTCGTGGAGTATAACATAACAGTGACTTTTTATGGTGAAATAGGCACTGTTTAATTTAATCTCTTATAGACAGCTCTGTCTTCATGAATAGCAGTAGCCTTTATCTTTAGTTTAAAAGTATGCCTCTGTTCAAGTCCCCCAAGGGGTTTAACCAATTGAAATGTCAGGAATCGCTATAGCAAGTCCTGAAACATGGAGACTGAATGGATGAAAAAATGGACTTGAGTTTATCAAGTCTGAGATGGACATTTTTTGGAATACTCCCTTTCCTCCAAGGTATAGCAATCTCTGAGTTGGTATGTATATTTATGTATATATATAAGTTCAGGGGGGTATGGAGGGCTTGACCCCCCACAACAGGAAATGCAGTGGGCATGTATCCCCCCCCCCTGCAAAAAGGAATGAAATTTAAAGGAGAAGAAGGGTGTTCGAGATTCATTCTTTTCCTGTAGTTTCGGTCTATTTTTTGGGCTTGTCAGCACTCGCATTTCAAGTGCCAGCGTTTCAACAGGGAGCCATTTGGTGGTGGGTGAGTTGAGATAGTATGCTTATTGAATAAGACTATATAAGACCGAATTAACTGTAGTATTGAGTAGCATTGAGTATGTATCACTGGTGCATTGATTTAAGCATTAAGGTATCAGTCTTGCAACCATGACAGAAGCACTAGCCATCTTGGGGGAAACTAATAGATTTGGTTGAAGTGCATGGTTTTGTCACACACATTCCCTAAACCTCTGCTTGTAGCCATTAGCAAAGATTTGTTTAGCAAGTAAATTTGCAGGTGGTGAAAAGGGGCATCCCTTGCTTAGTATTATGACAGGTCTACGTAGTCCTGGGTGCAGGCTATGATATAGTAGATACAAAGATGATCAGATTAAAGTTTTTCTTTTGATATGTTGAAATTAATTCTTACATTGTATCTAATGAAGACCAGATAAGTTTAAATTTGACTGATTTGTGGCAACAGTGCTGTTTCCATAAATGCTTTTCTGTCTCCTGTACACAAGTGCTGCTAAGCGTAAAAAGTTTGTCATCTTTTTTGGGTGATTAAGTACAATTTGGCACCATAGGAACCCATGTGTAACCACAGAGGCATCACTTTCTCGCATTCAAGTCATCCTGCCTAACTTAAACTTTAAAATGAGTATTCTTTGGTTTGGACCTTGATGCATTTATAATAAAAGGACAGTGGTAAGCATGGTGTTAAATGTATGTATATTGTATGTGTATGTGTGTGAGCTCTAGCCTTCATTTACAGGAATGATGTACATTGGCTTAAGGCTGTATTTTTGTTTTGAGGGGTATCTGATACTTTACTCTTGGGATGGACTTCTACTAATACAAACCAAGGCACATGAAGTTGTTTTAGTATCCTCCTCTCATTCCTTACTTGAACTATTTTTCCCTCTTTCCAGATCCCTGTTCTGTAGGGACTCCATAGTTGTCTGCATGTCTTATGCCCTCGCCTTCTACTTCTAGCTGTCAAATGCCTGTATCTTTAATTATGGTCATTGGTTAGATCCATCCCATGGCAAGCTATTAAAACTCGGGCTTTTTCTGCAGCTTCCAGACACCAGAACCTTGAAACACATGGCTGATGTCAGCTCTTCTGACTGTGGGTTGGCATCTCTGCCACAGATGTCTGGTACTAGATAATTGTCTCATTGATGCCAGCCATCCTTGGTGCCAGTCTGAGTGCTGGTGCCATCAATCTCTGCCCCAGGCATCAGTGCTACTGGTGTGTTTGTGGTATCAGTGGAAAGGTGTCTGCATCCCCAGAATCTACTATACATATAGCCGCTGTTATGTGCAGCTTCTTAAGGGCACCACTCAGTGTACCAAATATGTTCTGGGAGTCCCCTCCCCACTGCATCTATCTGATCGAGGAGAGCTGAACACTTATAGCTGAGGCCAGCCTTTCAGACTCATATGATTTACTCAGCCCTTGCTGTTTTGTCAGGTGTTTATCCCTCATCTTCAGCCTATGCTCACCAATCACTAGATTTTTGCTAAGCAATGAAGGTACTATCCTGTTGTACCATCATGTCCCTTACAGTACTTCTGTGCTTAAAAAGGTTGTGGTTTTTGTCTCCTGAAGGTCACTAGTAGCTAAGAAATTCAGGAAGAATATCTCTAAGTACTTTTGATTTTGAAAAGATTTCTGAAGACATGACAATGACAGTGATCTTTCTTACTCTCCAAATTTGGAGAAATTTTCAAATTGGTAAAAGAGAATGGGTAGTGGTCCTCAGGTGATGAACCCTGCCCTTCAGGGGTGGTTTCAGCAAATTAGTTGACTATATAGAACAATCTCTTTAGTGGTTTCACGTTCAAGGATGCAATTCAGAAAGCCTAAGAAGAGTGTTTTGAGAAAAGTGGGTAGTTTATTCTGTCCTTTTATGGGTTTGTCAGTTTGGGCAGAAACATCTAAAGCCAACTTAATTGTTTGAGTTTTAATCATGAAGAGGAATGTAATTTCACAGGAGATGGTCATCTGTGCCCCAGACAGGGAGTCTTTAGCTCTGTTCGGGTCTAGGAAAATGAGAATTCAAGTGCATACTGTCTGTGGGGATGCAGAACTACCTCAGCCAGGTGCTCTGCTTTCAAAGAAACCTACTTTGCTTAAGTACTTCTGCTGTGAAGATCATGGTATTTTTTAGAGATTCCATATTTAGGAAACCCTGTTTTTTTTTTTTTTTCACTGACAGCGACTCCTTAAAAGTAAAGGAAAATGGCATACTTGTATGATTTTGTAGCTTTTTAAGAAATGTATCCACCTCATATTATTCAAAGCCACATCTTGGTGTATAGTCCAAGACAAGAATTATCTTGCCACAGTTATCATTCAAGTTGTAGTACCTAGAGCCTTTTCTCAGTCTTCCAGTCTTTTGATGTATAGCATTGTATTTCATTCAAATGATAAGGTTTTCAGTGAAGATAAAAATGTGTGAAATTACATAACATTTTGTGAGGTTCCCCCCTTAGCAATAGGCATACAAATTGATTTATGTCCTCACTTGTGTTAGCTTCTTCTGTGTTTTTATAGAAGTTTGGTGTCCTAGTGCTTTGTTATTATAGTGGTGTGTATGTGGTATTTTTTTGACATGCTTAGATGACTATCCAGCCAGCTTAAGCCTGCTGTTCATATTGCAACTGTATGTGCTAATGAAATAATGGATGTTTTGATATTTTAATGTAATATTGCTCTCACCACAAAGTACTTGCTGTGGGGTACATTGTCATAGTTTGATATGGTCAGCATTTTCAAACATTGACTCCCAGTATGCCACTTTTGCTGGAGTTGGTGGCTGAAATTCAGAACAGACAAAGCACACTGCTATTTGCTGAAAGAGGATGGGGATCTGTTTGTTATGGAAGTTTTGGACATCTCCTGGAAGTCTTAAACCCTTGGAAGTGGAGATGTTTAGTGCTAGAGGCCAACATCTACACTGTCTACCAGCTGAGTGGCAGTGCTGTAAGCCAGTCAAAAACATGATGAGAACAGCCTATTGCCTAAGACTGAATACCAAAATAATAAAGATTATAGTGAAGATGTAAATGGATTCATGCATGTACTGTTTTGGGAGTACGTTCAGAGTTGTACTGTCTTTCTGAGTGAGGGCACATCATCCCATGGAGCTACTTCCTTGGGCATACAATGGAAAACAGATAATACTGACCTACAGGAATGTACAATGCAACAGTGCTGTACAGATGATTAAATCTTTGAGCTGCTAATGAGCTTCATATTGTAGTCCTTGGTTTGATTCCCACAGTCAACATTTGCATACTACTAAACTCTGAGCAAGTAATTTAACCAGAGAATACAACTTGATCACCCCAGCAAATGCATTTCTGTCCATCTGATCTGATATTCCAAAAAAGTAGCTCAGGATAAATTAATTTCATTACTTTCTTTAAACAAATAACTGCAGTAACTGCAGTTATAACATTTAATCATCCCACATTTATAAACCATTTCTCTAGGTTTATTTAATTTGCCCTGAAAAAAGTTTTTAAAACTTTTTTCCCTTGCTTTTGTATGAAATAAGGTCTAGCCCCTATTTTATTCATAATTTCACTGTTTGCCTTGAATAATCCCCAGTTTCTACTTATAACTTCTTTAATAGCATTCAAATCAACACTGTTTTGCACTGTCATAACAGTTTTGTAATTTTGAAATGGTGTGTTTCCTCTATTATATCTACTTCTCCCATTTTTCTCTCTGAAGTTACTTGTTTACAGACAGTAATGAATTTAATATAGGAAATTCTGTAGTGACAATACCTGGGTTATTTAATTGTAAATCTTAAAATGTTGTTTATTTAATAGTGTGTTGTGACTGGAAATCTTTTTATGTGGGAAGGACAACTCGTGAATTGCACAAAAGAATTTATGAACACAAATATGCAGTCCAAAGGGGAGATGAGAGAAATGCCCTGAGTAAACATTATAAAAACAAGAAGTGTAAAATTGATTTTAAGTTTTTAGTATTAGAATCATTGGGGAATATAAACTGTTTAATCAATGTAGAAGAGCTAGGGTGGTTAGAATATTGTTGGCAGGTTAGACTAAATGCCTGTTTCTCTCCAGGCTTAAATAATAGAGAGGATTTTATTATGTATTTGAAAAGGAAGGGACTGAAACATTAATAGTCCGTAGTCTTTAGAATTTATTTGTATTTAGGTGTTTTAAAGTCATGTGATGTTTTAATTGTTGTAGTCATGTGATTTTTGACTGGTGCATGTGATGTAATATAAGCGAAGTTTGTCCAAGTGAACCTTAGTCTGAAGAAGCCTTTGTATGTAATTTTGTGAGACGAAAGTGCTCACTTGAGGTTTTCTATTAAAGTTGTTGGTGTCTCCTATTAGCCTGAGCTACTCTTTTGGATTATAAGTTTATTTTTAGTTGCTTTTGGCTGTTTACTGTTGGAGATATCTGGTCTGATATGCTAACAACTATCTTAAAAAAGCGTAAACCTTATAGTATACTAGGTTGGGTGTACTACAGAAGTAACTAATTGTGGGGGGCGTGGCCAAGATGAGCACTGAGTGACAGCATTTTTACTCTTTTCAGAAATATTTTGACAGGATTTTTTTTAACTATCTCAATACAGGATTTTTTATATCTAAATATGTTTTTAGAACATATATTAGGATAATATATAAAAATTCCTACATAAACATTAATTTTCCTGTCAATTTCATTGATAAATCTTCAGCATCAAAAGGCAAAATGAGTTGCACTAAAGCCTCTCACTAAGAGAGAATTCTAAAAAAAGAATTACAGTCCTTAATAACTAGCTTTCAAGAAATGTAAACTAAATTGGACAAAATGGATTTAAAATTGGATGACTTCAAAGAAAAATGCACTCAGCAGATGGACACCATTCATGAAGACCTGTCACAACAGAAAAAAACAAATTTCAGGAAAAGAAACTGCTCTGAATGACATGGACAGCAGGATTAAGGAAGGTGAACATAACACTGAATTTCTCTTGAAACAGAATTCTCTTCTACAGTCAAAAGTAGATGACCTTGAAAATAGATCACGTAGGAATAATGTAAGAATATTTGGTCTTCCAGATAACATTGAGGGAAACAGTATGGAAAAGTTCCTAACTTCTTGGTTACCTGAAATTTTGGAACTCCCAGAGGCATTATCCTATGGCATTGAAAGGGCTCATAGGTCTTTGATTTCTTCTAAAAATAACAAAATTAATTCTCCTAGATCTGTCATTGTGAAATTTTTATCTTCTCATGACAAACAAATGGTTTTAAATGCTGCCTGGGAGAACACACCAATTGAAATGAAAGATAATATTATTCATTTCGATAATGATTACTCTCCTTCTGTCGTGTCAAAAAGGAAAATATTTCTACCCTTAATCAAAAAACTAAAAATAAATCAAATAAGACCCCATCTGCTATTTCCAGCTAGATTGAAAATCTTCCATCAAAATGAATTTAAAACATTTGAAGATCTGGACTCAGCCATTTCATTTATAAGAATCAACAAACTATTAGAAAAAATTGAAGATATGGAGTGGTCTAGTCCCAGTCTTAAAAGAATTGCTGATAATAGTACATGGAAAACTGCTGAATGCAAAAAGAAACTAAAAAAATAAGGAATTACCATTATTCCATCATATTGTTTCTATAATACCTATAAGTTTCACAACTCTCCCACATTCTGTGGATATATGCTAAAACTACAAGATTTTCAGCAAACTTCACATTAGTTCCACTAATAACTGACCCTTTAAGTCGGGGAAAGTAAACCGGACTTTCAGGTGAGCATATTTTATTTGTTAAGTTATTATTATAACTGCATATATTTTTTCTACTTGTTGTTTTGGATGTACATTAGCTAGTCTTAATGATTAAACTATGATAGATATTATTCATAATATACCCTGGTTGTTATGATAGGGTCTATATCAGAACATCAAAGTATTAAAACTTTGAATGTTCTGATATCGAACACTATTCAGCGAACTCTAAGAATAGCAAAGCTGCAGAACAGCAAATTCTTTCCTCTGGAAAGAATTCGGTTGGCCGTTTCTGTGGCTTCGCTTTTCTTAGTGCTGTGGTGGAAAGTTACGGGTTGGGTTCAGGTAAGTGTGCGATTGTTTGTACGTTAGGGTTAGGGGCGGGTTAAGTGAGTTAGGGTTAGGGCGCAGGTTAGGCATATGTGCGATAGTGACAGACTTTAGGGTTGGGGCGGTTTAAGTGAGTTAGGGTTAGGGTGTGGGTTAGGTGAGTGTGCGATAGTGACAGACCCTAGGGTTAGGGTTTGGGTTAAGGTAAGTGGGTAGATAGTAGTGTATGTTTAGTTTAGTGTAGCGTTAGAAGTAGGAATTTAAGTGTATGTGTGTGGTTGATGTTTGTTTGATGCACTTGTTTTGTATGTATGTGTTTAGGAGAAGCAAATTTTTTTCCATGGGAAAAAATTTGCTGTTCTGAATGTTCGATATTTTCATGTTTAGATGTTTTGGGGCCGATGAAATAGCGTTTGCTATTTTCATCTTTTGATAATGTGATATAAACGCGTTATGATACTATCCTTGCTGTTCTATGTTTGCATTCTGCTTTCTGGTTTAAGTATTGTTTATTATAAATAAGGTGGGGTTGGACTTATTTGTAGTCAAATTATTGTTGGATTTCTCAATATATGAGCTCGCCTGGAAAACACTATTGTTTGAACAGTTATATTGGCTTGCTTTCAGGATCATTTTATGTCCGGAGCTGCCTGCTTGATTTGGATATTATTGGAGACATCATTGATTGTCTGTATATGCTCCGGTTTGTGTTCAGGGGAGTTTGCGATAGTTTGCTGGAGCCTGGCTTGTGCTGTGTGGTTGCTGTTCTGGCAAGGCAAAAAAAAAATGTTTGGGTTGCTGGCTGTCTTCTAGGAGAGAGGTACATTTTTGGTTGTGATTTCTAGTTGATTTTATGGGGAAATGCACTCGATGGTGGTGTGTGAAAGGGTGATGGGAGTTTGTGTAAGCATTTTTTTTCTATTGCTCTTCTCCATTTCTGTTTTGTATCATGTGCATTCACTTCATTTCCCTTTCTGTGCATTGGTATGTTGTTAGCATTTTCTGAGCTTTGACTCTCTCTTGTGCTTGCATATTTGATTGTGATTGATTAAAAAATAAAAAAACACTTAGCTTGCTTACAGGTTTCCCGCTGGAATCCTTCAGGTTTGAATTTTGCTTGAATCAAGCTCGAGAGTCTGCGGGTGCTCTGCCAGATGAAACGGGCGCTTTCCACTTACATCATATAGAAACTGCTGAGATAAGATGACCTTTATGCATGCAGACCAGCAGTTACGTAGTAAATAGAATGTTGAAATGCTGTAGAGTGTTTATATTCAATGGACCTTACCTTTGAGGAAGATTTAATGGACAAATGCCTTCTTATATGAAGTTATATTATTTGCTATATAATTAATTAAAATTGACTGTCTTTTACATTCACTTACAGCCAGCTGAGTCTGTACAAATCTCGAGCTTAACTTCATTTTATTATTAGATAAGGAAGTGAATATTTAGCTATGCTGATGGTCTACATTAATGTAGTGTTGGTGAAAAAAAAATGTTATATACTATCAAATCCCAGAAATTTATTATAATAGCTTCAAACCTTACCTTTGAGGAAGATTTAATGGACAAATGCCTTCTTATATGAAGTTATATTATTTGCTATATAATTAATTAAAATTGACTGTCTTTTACATTCACTTACAGCCAGCTGAGTCTGTACAAATCTCGAGCTTAACTTCATTATATTATTAGATAAGGAAGTGAATATTTAGCTATGCTGATGGTCTACATTAATGTAGTGTTGGTGAAAAAAAAATGTTATATACTATCAAATCCCAGAAATTTATTATAATAGCTTCAAAAAGCAAAATTTTAATGCCACTGTCTCATAACTGATTTCATTCCAGAGAAGCTGTTTATATTTTTTTGTATATGAGATGACTTAAAGGTATATTCTTCTTTTAAATATATTTGTCATTTCATACTTTTGCCTCTTAGTGATATTCAATAAATAGAATTGACAAGATATAAAAGTTATATTTAATTTAAATATTATACTACATTAGAATACTTGATAAATACATTTGTTTGTTTGGTCTTTCTTGTCAGTTCTTAACATTATTTAACTATGATAACATCAGATATGTTAAGAATTCTACATATTCTTATTAGTATACCCTAGAGAAAACTGGTAGGAACTACAATTAATGTCACTATTAAGTATATGAGTTGCATATGAGGGAATAGTGAAATTGAATAATATTGGAAAGAAAGACGTTAATGTTACTATGGAATGACATAGAATGACTTTAGCATATTCTATCTATATTTCTTTGGTCTCCCTTTAAATGGAGATAGGCGCTTATACAACTCTGAGGATTAATGTTTTCTTTCTATGACAGATGTTGATTAGATGCTGTTACTAGATTGAGAGGCAATTTAGGTGATATGTCACCTGAATTAGGAGTTTTAAACTCCAGAGGGGTTTTTATTAATATTTTTAACCTTCACCATTACTCTACAATATGCAGTGTCTCAGTAACAGTCGTAGTTTTATTGTTCCAGTTAACTAAAGTACTAACCTATATTATCTCTTCTAGATTCAATGGTAATGTAATATTAAGGTCAATTGATTTAAATCTCTCAAAATATCTCTGGTTTGTCAATTCTAAAAGGAATTTCTATTAACATCAATGGCTTGAATAATCCTAGTAAAAGAGGAAGTTTATTTAAATATCTTAAACTTCATAAATCTCAACTAGTATTTTTACAAGAAACCCATTTAATATTGGAAGACATTACCAAACTTAACATTAGACCTTATTCTTTGCTAATAAGTTCAGAACACTCTCAAAAGAAAAGGGGGTGGCAATTTTATGGAATAATACACTACCCTTGCCTAAAGTACTTAATGTCTATAGTGATAATAAAGGGATGTTTTGTTCTATTAATGTAGAATTAACCAATAAAATATATACTTTTATGAATGTCTATTGAATTCCAGGTATTGGAACCAGCACAGTAAAACAACACTTAGATCAGATGGTACATTTTGCCAATGGAAATATTATACTAGCTGGCAATTTTAACTGTATCTTACACCATAAAGATTCTACTTCCAAAGGTAGTAGACAAATTTCAGCATCTGCTAAATTACTTAAAGATTTTATAGATTCTTATTTATTGAAAGATATTAATAACTTTGCCTAACCTAGCTCTTTATTCTTTACATTCTTTTCACATAGACATAACACCTTCTCAGGAATTGATAGAATTTAATTTCCAATAACTTGGCAGACTCCCTAACTAGTGCTAAAGTTATTACTTGTCCCCTTTCTGATCACAACTCTATAACCTTTGAATTATTGATTAATCATGTTCATAGTATTCAAATTAATAGAATGCCAGCCTATATTACAAAATTAAAAGATTTTAAAGAATTTATTTTTACAGAAATACAAAAATTTATAGAACTAAATAACACAAATGATATTTCGGAAATATATATTTGGGATGCTTTAAAAGCATACTTATATGGGAAAACCATTAATTGGTATTATCAAAAAAGAAAACTTTGGGACAAAGAATTACTTGATATACAACTAAAACCTGATGATTTAAAGCTTAACTATAAAGAGGATGAGAACTTAAATGATAGGAAAGAAGAAATAAATTCTTTAAACATTAAATATCTGGAAATTTTACATCATAAAACCAAGATTAATATTGAAAAAATGAAATGAATAAATTTCTCTACGAACCCTAAATCTTTAAAATTGTTAGCTAACAAAACAGAGAGGCTAAATAAAATTAATCACACTAATGAGATATTCTCTCCAAAAAAGAAAAAGATAGTCTCAAATTTATATAATATTCTAACTGAATTTAGGGAATTCTTTCTAAGTATTAATCAGAAACGTAATATAATTGACACTAAAGAGGACATTATAGCTTTTATTAGTAAATATACTAAAAAAAGATTATCAGAAGAGCAAACAAATTTTATAGATAAACCCATCTCCTTCAATGACATTCAAATGCAAATTGTCAAATTAAAACAAAATAAAGCCCCTGGTAATGATGGTATAATACCTGAAATATATAAATTATTACTTAATAATGCTTTAAAATTACTTCACAAAGTCTTTAATATTTCCCAGATTAGCAACATAACCCCACCTTCTTGGAAGTATACTTTTATATCTCCTATACTAAAATCTAATAAAGATCCTACTAATTGCTCCTCTTATAGACCTATTTCCCTGCTTAATATTGATTATAAAATGATTATGTTCATCTATGCTGACAGACTGAAAAACTTTTTACCAATTTTAGTTGATAATGATCAAACAGGATTCATAATGAATATAAACTCATATGAGAATATAAAAAGAACATTAACACTGAATCTGTCAAACATTTAAAGAAAAGTTTAACACTGATTAGTTTGGATATAAATTGCGCTTTCAATTCTATTAATTGGGACTAATTTTTTCTTATGGAAGAACTACATTTTTCTAATAAATCTATTAATCTTATTTCACAATTATATAACGGCAGTCAAGCTTACATTAAAATTGGCTCAAGTTTTCTCAAAATATCCCAATAATTAAAGGTACCAAACAAGGATGTCCATTATCCCCTTTACTATTCACATTAATCATGGAGCCTTGGGCTAATTTAATCAGATGGGACAAAGATATTGTAGGTTATAAATTAAACCCTAAAGAGTCTTCTAAAATACAGATGTTTGCTGATGACATTTTTCTAACCCTTGGTGGCAAAAACTCCTCCATTCATACTCTCTTTAAAAATATGAATCTCTTTCAAAAAGTATCTGGCCTAGCTTTTAGCAATAATAAAACCCAAATTATTTTAATTGGAACAAATAAGTTTGATTTACATGATGATTTTAAAAGATACTTGCCACAGCCTGATCAAATTGTGTATTTAGGTATTATAATTTCTAATAATATTAAAAATATTATTCAACTAAACTGTAATAATAGTCTTCTGACAATAGAGAAACTAATAAAACAATGGAATAAAATATTGTTTTCTATGGATGAAAGACTTTCTATCATTAAAATGATTCTTCTTCCAAAAATACTATATATACTTCAATCTATTTCAGTACCTCCTCCAAATTTGATAATAAAGAAAATCAATTCAGTGTTTCAAAAATTCCTATGGTTCCCTACTAAACTTAGAGTTGCATTAAGATATCATATGAGAGGCTGGGATAATGGGGGCATAGCTATGCCAAATTTAGAATTTTATGCATTCTCATCAGTAATTAAAACTATATCCCTTCTTATAGACATAAAATATCAAGCTAAATGGAAAACTCTATTCTTATTATTAGCAATAGATACTATAAAAATAACATTCCTCAAAAACTGGATTTAGTAAATATCCCATTTATTTGGATTTTAAAAGATTATTTCTCAGTATCTTCTTCTCAGAATTTCAAAAGTAACTACTTAACACTTCTTTTAAATTTAAATAAAAATTATATTCTTAAATTTAGCTTGTATAAGGATTTGTTATTTCTCCTTTTTTCCATAGCATATTCACAAGGAATCCTTTTTTCTTCAGATTTACTAAAATGACCTTTTTTTTCAACAAAAACAATTACTTTTTTGGTATCAGATGTCAAATAATAATTTGAAATCAATAGATACACTTAAGGCTGATTTCCAATTTGACTCATGTTTCTGGTTAGACCTACAGGAAGGAAGGAAATAAATACTAAACAAAATCGACTTGATGCCGTCTTCAAATAAACAAGTAATGCCCAGTTTAATACAATATATGATATTGTCAATACAAAACATTTCCCCTACTAAAAACAAACATTCACATATATATAAAGCTATAAAAAGGATATATATATTTTACCTGATGGTTATTGATTAGGAGAAAGTAGTTCCATTGACTAACTTCCTACGAACAATGACAAAATAAATATAGTTAAATCAGCTAGTGTAACTACATCATCTTTTAAATGGAGAATATTTACATGGAAGTATTTATATAGATCATTCATCAATCCTCTTACTTTGAGTAAAATTAGCAAAAAAGATGTGATATGTCGGAGATGTAAAATGCAATTAAATGCCGATTGGTTCCACATGTTTTTTGAATGTATAGTATTAAAAAAATTTGGGGAAGAAGTTAATATTTTTCTACAAGCAATTTTTACAGACAACTTTACGTTATCCAGATCACTGGTTTTATTCAACACACCGGTTCCTGCTTGTATTAGTGTTTCCAACTATCCATTAATTTGGTCCATATTATCTGTTGCCAGAAAGACAATTACAAAGAATTGAAAATCTACTTCCTCTCCCTCAATACAAGAATTTAAAAATTTGCTTTCTGATGTTTGTCACTTGGAAATGCTTACCATTGAATCTAGATCCACTAACACTAAGACTATACCTAATTCCTAGAACAAAATATACAATCTATTAGAAAAATAGTTTAATAATCTTATAAATATCTAAAATCTTGTAAATACAACTGTACATTTATTTTACTCTTATGGTGAACGTTTATGTAAATAGTTGTTTAGTAACAGATGAATTTTGTGAATGTTTATTTTTATATATATTTAAAATTGTTCAATTTTTCTGAGGTTTATTGTCTGATCAATATTATTTCAATAAAATTGGTTTAACAAAGAAAGAAGTAATTAATTGTATTGGTTGGAGTAGTATACTTAATGAATCCCATTAAAAGCCCCTTATTGCACATAGAATTGAATATGTTTTCTTTTTTTGTCTGTATTAGGACAGTTATGGAAGTAAACAATATGATCCTGACTTTCTCTGTGCTGTACTTCTGTGTACATTATTTATTTATCTGTTATAACAGTGCATTTAGAAAAAAAAAACAAATGAAAAATAAACTGCAGTTTGCTAAAACAAAGTCAGTTTTGCCATGCTTTGATCAATTTGTAAGTTTGTGTTGAGCTTCTGATTTCTGTATATGGTAGCCCACTGGTACAGTAATTGAATTTAGATTAACCATTTACAAAATCTCCAGTTAAATTTGAAAAATATTTTTAAGTCATTTTCCCCTTGTGCCTGTAAACCATCAACCCCATCCTGTAGGTCTTGAACCCATTCATTCTTGAATGCAGTGGGTACTACTGGAGCAAGCAAGAGGTGAGCAAAGAGAGGGCCATCACCACTCATTTCAATAAAGACCCTAATATCCCCAGATAAGGGAACTACATGACTCTTTCCTTTTGCTTTCATACTTTTGGATGAAGGATATGGGGATATTTCTTATTATGTCTAACCCTACTGCTGGTGGCTGTTGTGAACACCCACATCACCATAGGGGCCTGCATCACCCTCCCTGTTTGAGTCAGTGTTCTGCCTACATGTTAATGAGAGCTATTTTCAAGGTTATATACCTGGTCTGTGGATGTTTTTGTTACTCTGCAAGCCTCTAGTGTCATGGTTGCAATCAGCTTAGTGTGCATCAGTCATTAAGATGAGGGAACTGATATCAGCCACAGATTTCAATATTTTCTTGCCTGAGCCATGTACTGAACTTGAATCCATCTACACCACACAACCAGACTGCATAAATATCAACATTTCTTACTATTTACAGGTGCTGTTTTATAAAAACCTGAGTTCAGAATTTCCATTGGATGAAGATTTATCTGTATTGTTCATGGGTTATTTTTTTATGCTTTTTTTAACAGAAAGGAGCGAGTCTTAATGAAAAATGTGACACATCTATTGGGTGAAAACTAGAATAATGGAGCTCCCAAACTACAGCAAGAAGCTTCTCCAGCAGCTGCATTTGCTGCAGAAGAAACAGCAGTTCAGTGACTGCACCATTCTCATTGGAGTCAGACAATTCAAAGCACACAAGTTGGTCCTGGCCTCTTCCAGCTCACTTTTTAAATCCCTGCTACAGAACACTGAAACCATCTCAATTGATTCGGCAGTGGTTGGTCCAGAAGAGTTCACTTTACTGTTGGAAATGATGTACTCAGGGAAACTGCCACCAGGCAAATACAATTTCAGTAGACTTATCTCTGCCGCAGACAGTTTGCATATGGTTGACATGTCTACAAGCTGCAAAGATATTCTGGCTAATCTGATGGGTCAACATGTGATGAAAAGTGATCAAGTTGTCCAGGTGAATGTACTTACTCATAATGGCATGAGCAAAGATCAGACTGCTGAATGTAGTTCTGCTGAAAACAGTGTTTCTCATATTCAACCTGTGCTGTCAGAATCATCTTTGACGACCCTGCCTTCCAAGCAATCCACCCTCCTTGCAGTAGCAGAGAATAGATCACCTTCTCTTAATTTGAACTCAGTTGATTTAAGTACAGCAGAAAAAGACTATGTAGTGACAGAAGAGGAACAGATCAGTAACGTAGCTGAAGGGGATGTTATTACTGCTACTACATTGAACTTTGGTTTTGCACCTAGAGAAAGAAAGGAGGAGGAGGAGGAAGATGAGGATACACCTGTCAGTAAACGAGGAAGGTTTACACTTGAAGGTACAGTGCTTTCTGAGTGTTTCATATGGTGGGATATTAACAATGTCTTTTCTCTGTGATATTCTTAAAGCAAAGGTGCTATGAAATATTTTACTGCTAATATTAGACATTATTTTGGGATAGGCTTGTACACTGGATGGAATGCTTGGGTCCATCATTCTTTAACCTTTTCACACAACATTTTTATCTCAGACTCCTTTCCTCAGGGATATGCATTCCCCCTCATACATCTTAAGTGTACCAAATTGTAAAGAACAGTTTCTCATTCTCTTAAACAATAATAAAAGAAAAATCCCATGCTCCATGTTATTTGTCCATTGAAAGGGTTTATCACATATTTCTTATAATATTTTAAGAAGCATCTGTGGTAAGTAATACTGAATCACATTAATTCATCAAAAGACCTTTTTCTGAGCATGTAGCAACAGTGTTTAACCATTTTGTGACCTTCCTAGTGATTAGCAAGAGTTCCATATTTTGCCCATTCATTCCACATTATGTAAAACAATGTTTCTCATTGTGGAGATGGAAGACTGACAGCTGTTTTCCTTTACCTAATTTGATGTGTCCCCCTGAGGAAGACTGTAATAGTTGAGCTCACCTAAAAAATCCTTCGTTTTCTACACGCACAGTTTTGAACCTCTCAAAAAGTTTGTTGCTTCATCTCCCCTTAGCCAATATGAGGTGTGCCCCAGAAGAGGATAAGAGATAAATGCACCTATAAGATATTTAGATTGTCAGTGTACTGCATTTTCATTTTATTGTTCACTGTTGTGGTGGTAATAACACTTGGAACTTAATGTACACAGTTCTGCATGCTTGTTCTGTAGTTAAAGAGGGATGAGGATGTTGAAAATCTATTTAGTTTTTTTTTGTCTGTTTTCACTAAAGCAACAATCTTGAAAAACGTAATATAGATTCAAATGGAGATGAGAAGACACAACCATTTGTGATCAGACTGCCATCCATCTCTCTGGGGATTGAAACTAAAAGTTGGAAATATACATTTAAAAGCACTATAATGTATGATAAATGGGATTAATAGCTTTCTAACATAATGGCTACACTGCCTGTATTATGAGGGAATGTGAATGGCCGTACAGATGTAGGCAAAAAGTAAAGAGTATTGAATTAAATTAAGTGTACAAGGTAAATGGAAGTGTTGCAGGAGACACGTTTAGATAGAAATGAGTGTGTGAACTAGACAAAAGGAAGGATTTTATGGTGGTCATTCAGAAGAATTTTAGGGACAAATAAAAAGGGCAGTAATAAACCTGATTGCTAGAGGGCCTCTGCTATTCACAGAAGAGGAAAAAAGGATAATGGTGGGTTTGTGGTAGCAAGTGATTATTGGCAGGGAAGAATATTATGCTGGCATGTATTTATATTCCATCTAAAATTGCTATTAGAGAATTTTGGGGGAAATAATTTGCTTTCACTGGGAAAAATTATTTGTGCTTGGGCATTAGAACCTGATTTGAAATAGTGAGGATGTATCAGGGAGATCTAGACGGGAAAATATAACAATCTAATAGTAGGAGCTCACAGAATTTACATATTACTCCCCAAGTTACAGGAACTGGGCTGGACTGGATATAATAAGGGCACACACATCCAGTAACTGTTTCAGGTCATGCACTAATAAAAACTAAGATAAAGATGGAATGGAATGTAGTAAAAATGAGACACTGAGAGTTAGTAGGGGAAAACAGAAATTTCTTAAGATGAGATAGCTAGTAAGTGGGATAAAATGAAAAGGATTTTATTATGCATTTGAAAAGGAAGGGACTGAAACATTAACAGTCCGTAGTGGTAGTGATAAGTGAAAAGATGTATTTAGAGGGAATGACAAAGGTTAAATTATTTCAGAAAAAGGGGAATCTCACAGAACAAGAAGAAGAAGAAGAGCAACTGCAATGTGCTAAACGGGAATAAGTGAGTATTTGGATAATATACATTTAAACACTTTTAGCACAATGACTTAAGCAACAGAAAGACTTAAGCAACAGAAGGTAGAAAGGATTTTTAGTAAACTTAAATAGCCTGTAACAAAAATAAAACCATAGATTTTATGGAGGTATTAAAGATATTTTAGAGATTTTTATGAAAATGTGTGTAAAGCAGCATAATGTGAAAATCAAGAAAAGGCAGAAATGGGAATATTTATGGAAAACTTAATATTGCCAAGGATAGAGGAATATGAGTTTGAAAAATTAATAACTAAAATAGTAAGAGATAAGTTAAAAATGTTAAGGCATAATCAATCAACAGGAAAATCTCTAGGAACAGATGGTATTCCTGTGAAGTACGTCTGGAAGTGGGGAGGAGATGATAAAGATATGGAAGGATTTATTAACAGTATTTTAAAAGGGGGAGAAAGAAGTACTAGCATCTTTGAAGAAAGCTGCAGCAGCTTTATTACCCAGCTTTATGTAGACTAATTTCAATTTTAAACCAAGATTATAAAATGTTTGATTGCTGTTAAACAGCTGTTTTTTTTTTTTGATAACTCCAGAGCACAAAAACTTTTGGCACAACAACTTAGGCAACAGAAAGTAAAAGGGTTATTACCAAACTTAGGCAGCCTGTAACAAGAAAAATAACAAAAGATACCATAGAGGTATTAGAGATATTTTGGAAATTTTATAAAAAAATATATAAAGCAGAGAAGTGGGGAAATCAAGAAAATGCACAAATGGAAATATTTCTGGAGGATTTAAATATGTCAAGGTTAGAGGTAGATGAGGCTCAATAATTAGCAGTTAAGATAGAAGGAGATGAGGTAAAAATGGTGATGTATAGCCAATCTACAAGAAAGCCTTCACGAATGGATGGAATTCCACTAGAAGTTTAGAAGCTATGAGAGAAGAAAGGGATAAAGATCTAGAAGGTTTTTCATATATTTAACAGTATTTTAAAAGGAGAGGAAGCACCAACATCCTGGGAAAAAAGCTGTGGTGACTGAAATACTGAGGCTATAAAGACCCATCATATCCAGCTTCATATTAGCAAATTTCAATTTTAAACCATGATTATAAAGTGTTTCTGTCTATAATGGCTAAAATAATAGTAAAGGTATTACCAATATTAATAGATATGGATCACTGTGGTTTGTGGAGGGAAGGCAAACATTTGACAAGATTAATAGAACAATAAATATCCAGAAGGAAGTAGAATGTAAGAGAATACCACTGTTGGTGGTAGGTCTTGATGCAGAGAAACCATTTGACAGAGTAAGCTGGGATTTTACGAGTAGGGCAATGGAAGCATTTGCATTTCTTGATATAATAATAATAAGGTTAAATATGTCCTCCCTGTGGTCGCATGGGTTTCCTCTGGGTACTCCAGTTTCCTCCCACATCCCAGAGACATGCAGTAGGGGGATTGGACACTCTAAATTGGCCCTAGGTGTGAGTGTGTGCATGCGTGTGTGCCTTCTGTGGAAGGTTGGGCACCGGGATGGCAACTCGACACCGTAAAAACTCCACTGCCAATCATGAGAGGACAGATGATCCGCTGTGGCGACCCCTAACCGGGAAAAGCTGAAAGAAGAAGAAGGAGGATGTATGAAGGATTGGAGGCAAAAATCAAAGTGAGGGGGTTCCTTTCTGATAAATTGTGTTTGAACAGAGGGAATAAGCATGGGTATTCTTTTTTCCCTTGTTATTTGCATTGCATTTAGAATCACTGGCAACAAATATAAGGGACTCAGAAATTCAAGGATATAATTGGTATGATACTCAAGAAAAGTTGGCTTTATTTGCAGATGATGATATTTTGTGCCTGACAGTGTTGTGACAGCTAAGGATGTGGGAAGAGACTAAACAAAAGATAATACAAAAACTGAGAAACATTAAGATCTTGCCTATGGATATGGATAGCAAGATACAAACAGTAAAAATGTTTTTAGTCTCTCTAGTTTTATACATAGGACAGGCATATTTATATCACCCAGAGGAGAAGTTATGCATAGTAATTAATAAAGAGTTGGAGGATTTTATCTGGGAGGGGAAGAGGGCAGGAGTAAAGTGAGATAAGTTGATCCTTCCAATAGAACAAGGAGGTTTAGGACTATACACAGTTAAGCATCGTATAATAACACAAGCAGAAAGCTACAATTCAAAATACAAAGGGATGATGATGAATCAGGGGGCATTTCAAGAAATAAGGAAAGAGTGGGATTTTGGGTGTAGATCTTTAAAGAGAACAACAGTCATGCAAAATATTATATTCATAAAGCAGCAGAAATTATAATAAGAATTAAGCCAACATGAGAATGGAGAAGGAAGAGTCTGTTGATAGGGGTGACTGAAATTAGGGGTACAAAATAGTGGGCAAGAGGGGGGTAGCATTTATTGGAGGGTGCTTTCAAAGAAACCAAGGTATTGGAAACATATAATTAGAGAGGGGAAAGGTAATAGAATGGGAAAGAGGCCAAAAAGCCATTTGGACTGCAGGCTAGAAATTGCCTTACTGTCAGGGATTGATATCAGAGTATAGGCAAAGAGAAAGGGAGAGGGAAATCCTTAATGAAAGACCTGCACTGGTTGAATATTTAGTTGAATCTAGAACAGAAGCTGCTGTTAAAAAGGGGGCTGATTAGAAGGGCATATGAAATATACCACATTATAAGAATCAATCAGAGGAGGTCACGAAAGATTGAAATTAGAGATTAGATTGGAAATTCACAAGGAAACAATGGGGAGGACATATGCAAATATATGAAAAAATGCAACAAAATCTAGAGAATTTAGGATTTTTGCCTGGAAGTGTATGCATAGGTACTTTTATACCACATGCAACTCTGAATATTTTTTTTTCGGGTAGATTGCAAATGCTGGAGATGTAATGGGGAAGAAAAAAGTACCTAGGAGCATATGTTCTTGGAGTGTAATGAATTGGTAGACTCAGAGTACTCTGTCAGGAATACTGGGCAAGCAAATGGCTATAACTAAGAAAAAAGTGTTTTTGAGCTGGGATACAGGATTTTTGAATTACTGAGGCATAATAAGGCCTTGTTAAGTTTAATTTTGGTGATTGCCAAAAAACAGTTAATAGAAAATGGAAATCAGGGTCTAAACCAGCCATAGTTAAAGTAGTGAATATTGTAACAGAGATAAAAGAACAGTCTGTGGAATCTTCAGAAATGGATAGGAGTAAATTGCAAAGAAAAGAAATGGAAATCGTGATAACAATACATGTAGAAAAATGTTTTGGAGGAGGAATGAGGATTAAGGTACATGGGAAGGCCAGAACTGATCAATTTATGTAATGTGGGATTGATTATATTGTAAAGAATAATGTAGAATGTTTGTAAATGTAAACTTGTTAGTATGGTTTGATTACTTCTATATAAATGTAAGTTTGCCTATGTCACAAATGATAATTCAATAAAGTTATTTATTTATTTTTTTTAAGAAACGAGACTATAGGTTCATATGTGTTTACTAGGCTAACAGCCACAAGGGCCTTTTTAAGCCTAGCCATGCATCCCAAATCTCTGACAAGTTATGGTACCATTGATAAGTGTAAGCAGGGTCCTGGGAGATGAAACATTTACAAGTTGCCTTTTCTATTGGAGATATAGGTGCAGTGCCAGGGATAAAGTTCCTGTTCCACATCCAGTTGTCCAAGTTACACTTGAATTGGTTTAGGGAAGAACTCTGCTTCACATTAATGGGGAGCCTGTTCCAAAGGCTGGGTAGTCTCTGGGATACATACCTGTCTCTCCAGCAGGTCCTGTTTATATAACAGGCAAGTTTAAGTCTTTAGAATGGGTAATTCTGGTGCTGTTTGCTTTGCTCATATGCAGAAGGTCCAGCAGAGTGGGGTCTGACAATGCCCTGTATGCCAGGCATAGATCTCTCAACAGCCTGTAGGAGATAGAATACATGAATAGGACCTTGAGGCGGTCTGCATAGGACATTTTACTTGCACCCTGCACTCTTTTAGTGAGGAACCACTGTGGACGTTCCATTTGTTAGATATGCCTGGTTAGGTCCATACCAAAGGGGGCATTCTACTCAATGATAGGTCTGATGAATGCTGAATACAGTGGAACAATGACTTCCTTGGATCATTATGCCATATCTTTGTTTTTAAGTTGCACAACATAGAATGATTTCCTCACTACTGTAGTCACGTGATGGTCAAAGGTTAGATTACTGTCTATATGTGTCTACAAGTGTCTGACTACTGGGTCACCTCTTAGGGGTGTGCTGTCAATATGGTAGTTACCAGGGGTGGATGACGTCCCAAAGGATACTGTTGTGCATCTCTTGGCATTTAGGTTTAGTCTGTGGCTCTGACTCCAGTTGTTTGTCTGTGTCAGCCCGTCCTGGAAAACATTTGTGTCAGTGTGGGATTTAATGACAGCTCCTAATTTGCAATCATCTGCAAATTTAGTCAGCCACAGACCATTGACATTGGCCTTGACTTCAGAGAAGTAAATGCCAAAAAGGAGTGGTCCAAGGACTGATCCCTGAGGGACTCCACTTGTGACTGGCCTCTTTGTAGAGGTGGACTCCCCAATTTTAACTTCCTGGGTCCTGTCTGTGAGCCATTTGGCTGTCCACCAGGTGATGTACAGGTTTGTGCCTAACCTCTTGAGTTTGTCAACAATGCCTGAGTGGGTATTGTGTCATATGCCTTGGCCAGGTCAAGGTAGGCAGTGTGAACCATTTTGCCCTCATCCATTGCTTTGGTGACCTTCTCAAATAAGTCCACCAGCTTGAGTAGGCATGACCTGCCTTTGACAAAACCAAACTGGGTTGTGTCCAATGTCTGGAGGTTTACTATATCATTATCGATCACTTCTATGATAATTTTCCATGACTTTGCATATAAGACTAGTGAGACTTAAGGGTCTGTAGTTTCCAGGGTCTGTAGATGGCCCATGTTTTTGCAGAGGAATGACTGTTGCTGTTCTCCATTTATGAGGCACAAAGCCTGTTTGGAGGCTACAGTTGAATAGCAATCCCAAAGGGCCTGATCGGTCATGTTTTATGCTATTTAGAAGACATCCTTGGATACATGTGTTTGTCTATGCTAACTAAGAAAATGATAAATTTGTTGCCAAAATCGATAGATATGGATCAGTGTGGTTTTGTGGAGAGGAGACAAACATTTGACAACATTAATAAAACAGATATGACCCAGAGGGAAACAAAATGTAAGAAAATGCTGCTATTGTTGGTGTTTTTGATGCACAAAATGCATTCAGTAGGGTCAGGTTGGCTATTATGAATAGGGCAGTGGCATAATTTCTATTCCCTGTCAGAATAAAAGAGTAATTAAGAGGATATATTAAGGGTCAAAAGTAAGAATTAAGGTGGGGAGGTTCCACTCCAACAAGCTGTGTTTGAACAGTGGAACAAGGCACATGTGTTCTCCTTGCTCATTTTTATTTGTTTTGTATTATAGCCATTAGGAAAGAAAATAAGGGACTCATAAATTCAAGGATATAACTAATATGGTAATCAAGAAAAGTTATTATTTTTAGATTATATTACTTTATTTTTGATAAATCCAAAAAAAGGATATTTTGGTGTTGTGGGACATTTTGAGACAGTTTCAAGTCTTTTCTGAATATAAAACTGTAACGATACATGAATTGGTTCAGCTATACCTGTATCTGTCAGGACAAGGTAAAATAATGTGTTTAGGTATGTGGATTAAAATGGATTCTGTTATGGCAGCTAAGGATATGTGGGAAGAGACTAAATAAAAAATAATACAAAAATTGAGAAGCTGGAAGCTCTTGACTTTTTTATGAATAGCACAATATAAGCATTGAAAATGTTTCTAGTCCCTTTCGTTTTATATGCAGGGCTGTTATAATTTTATTAACTAAAGGAGAAATTGTTGGCCATAATTAATAAAGAGTTAGGAAATTGTTTAGGAAGGGAAGGGAGCAAAATTTAAGTGGTATAAATTGATTCTCCACATAGAGCAAGGTGATTTACGATTACCTGATATCAAGTGATATTTTAGGGCTAAGCAGTTAAAGCTCATGCACATAACACAAGCAAAAGTTTATAAGTAAAGGCGGAAAGGGATGATGATGAAGAAGGTGGGAGTTCAAGAAGTAAGGAAAGAGTATGATTTGAGATGCAGGTTCCTGAGAATAGCATCAGCTGTTCAGAATATTATATTCATAAAGTAAAAGAAAGCCAGCACACAACAGAGAAATTTTTCCAATAAGGATGACTGCAAGTAGGGGTATAGATAGTGTGCAAGAGGGGGGCTTGAATTTTCTGGAGAAAACTGGCAAAGGAACCAAGATATTGGGAGTAAATGACTAGAGGGGGAAAGGTAATAGAGAAGGGTCTGGCCAAGCAGAAATTTGCACTGCAGTTTAGAGACTGGTTTCCTTACTAGAGACTGATGAGTATAGACAAAAAGAAGGAGATGTGGATTGCTAAATGAAAGACCAGCTCTGGTAGAGTTTGTAGATGAACCTAGCACAGAAGTTACTGTTAAACAGGGAAAATTGGTATGGCATGTAAAATATTGCATGGTAAAGCTAAGATTTAATCAGAGGAGGTTAGAAAAGATTGGGAATAGAAAATGGAAAGGCAATATGCACAGGAACAATGATATGACATGTATATAGCTTCCAAGTCCGCAACAAAGTCTAGAAGGTTTAGGATTTTTGCTTAGAAGTGTTTTTTATGGCAAATGCTGGAGGTGTGATGACAAAGACAGGTAACTGGGAGGATGGGCTTTGGGAATGTAACAAGCTGGTAGATTTTAAAAATGTCCTACAGGGTACTTGTCAGAAATGTTGGGGGTAAGAAATGATTGTAACTAAGGGAATTATTTTTTTGAGATGGGGTGTAGGAATTCAATTGCTTAGACATTACTAAATTTAATACTCTTGACTTCCAAAAAACAATTACTAGAAAATGGAAATCAAAATCTAAACCAGCTTTAACTGAAGCATTGAGTATTGTAAAGGAAATAAAAGAACGAGAGGCAGAATTTTTAGAAAAGGGAAGAAGCAAATTTCTGTACATAAAAATAAATGGAAGTTGTGGGAACAATACATGCAGAATAATACTGGAGATTCTGAAACATTGGGTCTGAGATCGTGGCCAAGTCAACACTGTTTACTATGTTGGTGCAATGAAAGCTCGTTAGAAATGCTGCAGCTGCATAAGTGTATGCAATGAGCTGCTTCTTGTTATGGATGCGATATGGACTTTCATGAAGATAGTGTTGGACCTACCTGCGGCCGCAATAATGGATGAGCAGCTGTAGTAAATCTTAAAAGAGCATGAGCCTCTCATGTAGTGAGCGCAAAACCATGTGCACATTTGATTGTGTTTGTGTGCACATTGATGTTCTACCTCCATTATATAAATGCAGAGAATATGTTGTGGATGAAGTAGAAGTCTGATGAAAGTATGACTGTAGAGTCAGTAGTAGAGCTACAGAAGCACACAAATAAGGGGCACAAGACTACAAAGGAGGGTGTTGACAAATCTATGAATGTAGAAAATAGTGGAGAAGAGGGTATGATACATACAGACAGATAGCAAAGCGAACTATTTGAACTGAAAAGTGTGAAAAGCGCACAGGTAGGCATAGTACACAAAAGCAGTAATTAGGGATCTGGGGACCCAAGTAGATAGTAACCTCTTCTTTGACAATCAGATTGCCAAAGTGGTTAGAAAAACCTTCTATATAGCTCACCTAATCACAAAAGGGTTCACATCAAGATCAAGAGAGGTCATTGTGCCCCTCTACTCATCGCTCATCAGGCCCATAATTGAGTACAATGCCCCATTTGGGATGTACCTTACCTGACACCTGCAACAGCTGGAGAGACCTCAAAAATACCGCACCAAGAGGATCGTGGGCCTCAAACAGATGCCCTATGCAGCTTGACTAAAGAAACTCCAGCTCTACTCAGTTGTTTACCGCCTGCTCAGAGGCGATCTCTGCCTGACATACAAGGCCATATCTAACCCGGAATTGTTAGACATGCTCCACCTCAAGAAAACCAAATTCATTAGAGCTACACGCTCCAGGGATTTAAACCTTGGCAGAACAATAAATAGGACATGCTGGAGGGATAGATTCATATCCCAAAGGCTTCCCTCGCTCTGGAATAGAATCCCAGTCCATGTTAGGCAGAGCCCCTTGCTGACCCTCTTCAAGAGAAATCTTGATGAGTGGATGGGAAATTGTAAATTTACTCCTGGGATCACTTCTATGGCCCTGCTGGACAGAGGCTCAGGAATCTAGTCTAAAAGGGAGGCGAAAGCCAACACATTCTGGCTAGGCTTATAAATGCCCTAGGGCAGATAGCCTGGTACCTACCTATGAACCTATGTATAGACTGAAATCATTTGTGACATCAGCAGTGTTTGATCACTGGAACTGTACTATGATGCAAATACCCTGAAAGAACATGCCTACAATCCTGAGGCGATAGGAAGCCTGCATACTGTTCAGATACTCTAAACAGCTCATTTATGAGGTGTTCTGCTGAAGGAATCCTTCTGAAGCTCTCACTGAGGAATATAGCAGGGAAATGTTACACATTTGCATAATGGAATCAGAACAAAAAGACAGGCCTCACAGGATTTGGACCCATGCCCTGTTCAGTGATGTTGTGCCCAGCATTGCACTTACAAGATGAGCAAGAGATGTACTCGCACTGAAAGTGTCATGGAAGCATATAGAAAGGGAATGTTACACATTTGCAGAATGGAAGCAGAAAGGTGAAAAAAATACAACCTTGAGGGAAATTGAGCCCCCCTACTCTGCAAACTGTGACCCTACATTTCATGAACAAGTAGAGTCATGGAAGCAGTCAGACTAAAAACATAATCTTTACCATAATTTGAATTTGTGAGCTGACATACAGTGACACTCCGTTCATTTACACAATTGATGGCAGACTAGCTAAAATATACATAGGACATGACACCAGTTGGACTTTATTGTTGTTATACAAGGAGCAATGCCATTTCTTGTCAGTTGTATGTGGGCATTAATGTGCTCATAGAGACCTGTCACACGCAGTAAGTCAAAAAAGTGTAGGTGATTTAGATTCCATTTTTGGCCATGTGTGTAGAGTTTTTATCTGTTTTTTACCAGATTAAAAATTGGAAGTTGGAATATAGATAAGAGATAATAAGGAGAAAAATGCAGAAGGTAGAACAGAAGTCAAGCAAATAAGAAATGAGAATAATGGAGGTGGGGTGAGAGGCAAATACTTTCTTTTCTTTTTTTTTTTTTTCTTAAGAGAAAGGAAAGTTTGTATTAGGGAAAGACAGGCATGACTGACAGGGTGTGGGGCTACACTATGAGGGAGGAAAAACACAGTGGTGAAGGAGAATCAGAAAAACAGACTGAAGACAGTGGTAAGGGGAGCATTGCAAAACAAACAATGGAGGGCATGGACACAAAAGGAAGGGCAACACCAGATTTTGGGATAGGATTGGTGTTAGCAGCTGCAGTCTCTCCTAGCTAAGACCCACTGGAAGATTAATAATCTTCCTGAATATTGTCACGACTGGGGACTAGCTCAGAAGGTGAAGCCAGTCAGGGACGCAACTCAGTGAGTTCTCAGAGCATGGTCTCCATGTGGACAACACAGACATCCAGTCTGCTGTATATGATATCCCCTACAAACTTGTCCAGCTGCCATTGGGTGACAGTAGTGTCACATCCACTCGCACTGCTATAGTAATGTACAATTGTACCAGTTTCCAGTGCAGGGCTACCTAATGCAGGTGATGCAGGTAGGGCAGAGGGTGTGGAGGCAACCATGGCAGGCAGGGACCCAGATGTACTGAATATTTCCAGTGGTGGTGGTACTGCTGCTGCCACCTATAGGGGACCAGTACACCTTGCTGGTGAGATGGGTGCAGGGTGCTTTGTTGCTGCATACAATAATAAAAGAAATGAAGAGAAACAAAATAATAATGCAAATACATGTATTTAAAAGAGAGGATTGCAGCAAAGGGGTGGTAAGAGAGTGAGGTACATATACAATAAAAAATTGAAGTTCATGTTATGTTGTGAATACACAAGAGTATGCTTGGCTCAAACAAAAATATTAATTACTTTAGCAAGTCTTTTAGAGTGTATCCATGAGAACTGGAACTGAACCAGCAGCCACTATCACTTGCAGTTAAAAATCTGCGCAATGTTTACCAAGTGCGTTCATTGGATAAATTGAGCGATTCAGAAATGATAATGAGCTGAGCTCTTAGTAGCATCATCATTGAGCATGGGATGAATTTTACACAATATGAGTATGATGAGAGAAGCTCAGAGCCTTATCATGCTATGGAAGAAAAACATGGTTATGGAATATGAATTTTGCTGAGGTTTATATTTTTGAGTGAAAATATCTGATTTATTTAAGGTAATTTCTACTTCTTACAAATCCACTTCTTTGTACAGCAGTAGCTTCGGACTGATATATACCCTGCTGCAGCTAAGGGATATCTGCTTGTCAGTACTTTTAAATGTGTTGATCAGAAGTGTCTTAAATCGGGAGATTTCATGTGTACTGAATGCAGGATCCTGCAAAATTATTATGGTAGATGGGAGGCACACCCCTGAGCTCAGATTCAAGAGGACTGTTCATTACCATTTTAGTGTTTTGTGTTTGCATGCATGTCAGTAGCCACAGTCTTAGTAACACTGCATTGTAATGGTCATGCATTTTTGTTCAGTTGCACCACTTTGTTTTCTGTGTGGAATATGTTCTAGTTTTGTGGGGAATATGTGCTCAGTATATATACATGCCCGACATTTACATAAAGATTGTAGGTAGACATTTAAGTGTCAGGCACAAGTACAGCATAATGTATGTAATATTGCAATTGTTTGTAAGGACCATGTAAGAACAAGGCTGGTTGTTCTTCTGATTTTCCTTACCAACCCAGCTATCCCTAAAAACAGGGCACAAAGAGACAAACTGCTTTGTCTGGTGACCTATCTACATCTGCCCACAAGACAAAGTTTCCAGATGCTGAGAATTAGACATTACTGCAGGCTCTTTGCTCATAGGTCATAGGAGGTTACTAGGCCAATGGCTTTAGGATCTTTGCAAGCCTAGCCATGTAAAAACCTGAGTACCCTTATTGATCACATTTAGATGGTCGTTGTTAGCAGAGTAATACTGTGATCAGCACCGACTGGCCTGTCCATGAGGGACATAGGTGCCATCCCCGGGATGAATTTATGGTCACCTATTCAGTTGTCAAGGTTGTGCTTGAATAGGGTCATTGAGGAGTTCTACTTCACAAGGAGTGGGAGCCTATTCTAGAGGATCAGTAATCGCTGGGAGATATATCTGTCTCTTCAGCATGTTCTGTTGATCTCACAGGCTAGGCTGAGATCTCTGGAACGAGTTATTCTTATCCCATTTAATTTGCGGATTTACAGCAATTCCAGTAGGGTAGAGTTCGAGACTGCTCTGTAGGTCAGGCACAGGTCACCTCTCAGCAGCCTGTATAATAGAGTACAGTAACAGGGCTTTCAGTATTTCCATGTATGTCATGTTTTGAAGGCCCTGGATTCTCTTGGAAAGAAAGCTTTATGGTCTCTCCAGTTGCTGCAGGTGTCTGGTGAGGTGCATAGAGAAGGGAGCATTGTACTCAATGAGTGGTCTGATAAGGGTCAGGTACAGTGGAGCTAAAACCTCTGTATTGTTGTCCACATATGTTATCTGGCAGAGGTTTTACACCAGATGCCCTTCCTGACATAACCCTCCCCATTTATCCGGGCTTAGGACCAGCATGAAGAAATACACTGGCTTGTGCATCCCCAGTGGCTGGGTTTGCATCCTCAGTGGCTGGGTTTTATCGATGTGGTGAGAGGGGACATGCAGGTGGTTGGTGTGACAGAGCAATATGCAGAGGACAGGAAGAAATGGAAACAGATTATCTGCTGTGGTGACCCCTAACGGGAACAGCTGAAAGAGAAGAAAAAGGCAGTGTTGCTAAAACCTCCCTGGTCTTGGATGTGATGCACTAATTTATGAGATGTGCAATGTAGAATGCTTTTCTTACCACTATGGACACATGGTGATCAAAGTTTATCTATCTCACCCCACTGAGTTTGATCTTAGACGGGTGCTATTATATCATAATTAGCAGGAGCTACTTCTTTGCCAAAGGGGATAATGAGGCTTTTTTTTTTTTTACATTAAGGTTTAGTTCATGCGTTTGGCACAGTCATGTGTCTGTGTCAGCCCTTTCTGTAATATTTCAGCATCACTGGGGGACTCTGTGATTGCACCCGGTTTACAGTCATCTGTAAACTTTGTAAGCCACACACCATCTACCTTTACCTGGACTTCAGAGAAATAGATTTCAAACAGTGGAGGGCCCAGCACTGATCCTTGCAGTACCCTGTTGGTAACTGGTCTACTGGTGGAGGTAGACTCCCCAGCTTTGACAGTGTGAGTTCTGTCAGTGAGACAGTTTGCTACCCATCTGGTAATGTATGGGTTAATCCTAACCTGGGAGAGTTTCTCTATGATACCTGAATGGGGGATTGTGTCACAAGCCTTGGCTAAATTGAGATAGGCAGTATGTACCATTTTGCCCTCATCTGTGGCTTTGGTGACATTCTCAAAGAAGTCCACCAGGTCTAATAAGCAAGATATACCCTTGATGAAGCCAAACAGGGTTGAGTCAAGAGCTTGAAGGTTGCATATGTCCTTGTGGATAAGGTCCATGATGATTCTTTCCATGGCCTTGCAGATAAGGCTGGTTAGGTTTATGGGTTGATAGTTCCCAGGGTCAGTTTTTTGACCCCCCTTTATGCAAAGGGATTACTGTTGCTGTTTTCCACTCTGCTGGGACAAAGCCAGTTCTCAGGATATGTTTAAAGAGAGTGCTAAGTAGTTCTGCTAGGTCTTGTTTTTAATTGTTTAGTAGGCAGCCTGGGATCTTATCCAGTCCCATATAGGCTGTGTTTTTGGCCATGGAGAGAGGTAGAGGACTGGTGTCAGGAATGATTTGGGGTATGTCGGGTGAAGACGGGGGTGTAGTTATTGCTAAATCTGTTGCCTAATAGGTTGGCAATTTCCTCTGGTTCAGTATGAGTAGTACCATTTACTGTAAGTTTGGCACATAGCTGGGCATTCCCTCAGGTTATGGATGTAGCTAAAGAATGTCTTATGATTGTCTTTAGCTAAGGATACTAATTTGGACTCTTAGCTAGCCTAAGAGGACCTAACACAGTACCTGATTTGCTTGTTCAAGCTGTGGAGGATATTCCTCCTCTGTTGAGAATAGTTCCTTCCTGTTCTTAGATATCAGTTTCTTTCTTTTGCTGCATAACTTATTTATATTTACAGTTCACCAAGGTGGCTTGTTCTTTGGGAAGACCTGGTTTTATTCCTCTTAGGTATGGCTGAATCACTGCATGTAAGTGACTATAAAGGGCAATTGTGTTTTCCTTAGTATGGGAGACATTGTTGTCTATGTTGGCAGGGACTTTGAAACTTTTTATATCATCGCTTAGTAGGTAATAGTTTGCTTTGGAGAAATTTTTCAGTTTTTTTTTCTCCTGTGGGGATGTCAGGTTTAATTTAATTTCAAACGAGATGGATTTATGGTCTGACCTTACTAGGGAGAGCAATACACAGGGGGTGGTGCAGTGATTTCCCCCCCTCATGCTGGTGAGCACTAGGTCCAGGACATTTGAGCTTCTTGGAGATCCAGACCAGCTGTTCCAGGGCATTTGAATTAACAAAGTCCAGGAACCTCATAGCAATCGTGTTTGTGCCCGTGTAGGTCTCCCTGTCGATGGAGGGATAGTAGAAATCTCTCATGACCAGGGTGTTTGGCTGTATGTTGAGCAACTCTAGCAAATCCAGGTAGGTGGTGTGCTACTCCGGGTTCAGGGTGGGTTCTTGTAGCTAGCGATTATGTGGAAGGGTGTTTTTCCTGTGGTCAACTGGAAATGGAGTAGCTCACGATAGTAGTACTGTTTCACCAGTCTTGAGGTATGTTTGGATTTAATGAAGATGGATACACCTCCACCTTTGGTTCTTTCACACAATGTGTACTGTGACAGAGTCATAACGATAATTGTTGCTGAGTGACTTGAAAGTGTGCGTGACTTGATGGATCTTAGTGCCTGACAGGCAGTTGACCATGACTTTCTCGTCTTTCACCCTGGTGAGGGGGACATTTGTGTGTCTCACTATTGAGTTGCCTATCACCAAAACATTTGGTTTTGAGATGTTTTGCCTTAGGGGCTTAATTGCTGAGACACTGATATGTGTGTTATGTTTGGTGATGGATTCTGTTTTGGGAGGTCTCTGGTCTTTTGGTAGGCTCTTAGTGAGTACCTCTGCATATGCAGGTTTATGTGTCTTGACCTTCTCTTGTGTGAGAGGGAAGGTATGTGTGCTGACAATCTGTTGTATGTCTTGTTTGTTGTTACATGAGAGGACTGATTCTAATTTCATGGTTTAGTTACATCTCTCACATACTGTATTTGTTTGCTTTAGGAGTAAGGGGTTGTCAGATTACATGATACATTGTCTCAGGATACCCATGTCAATCAGTATGGCTGGAGAAATGGTGGTAAACTGTCTGTCCATTATGGCAGGTATATATTGTATTGATTAGTTGGGGGGGGGGTAGGTAGAGTGGACCAGGATTTGCCTGTAAGACCACCAAAGGAAGCTGTTCTGTGAAAGCCTAAGGGTGGAAGACTGCGTCAGCACTTTAGAAAGCACAGCTAGGTTGCTTGCTGGGTAGCAGTGTGCAACTGCATTTCTCACAGAGAGGCAATGGAGCTAAAAAGGGTTCACTAGCAGGTATCAAGGGAAAATTTTTGTTTCTAAGCGTTTGCGTGTATACATGGCAGCTCTAAACCCATTGCGCAGTGCTCAGCTACTTGCAAACGCAGTATTTAAATGCAAACAAAATTAAACAGTTTTAACACAAACTAGCCAATGGGAAAGCCCAATACTGAGCCTTTTTCTAGCAATCCCCAACTCAGATGGATCCTGGGCTGCACAATTCTGCCGCAAGGGTGAATGAGAGCCTTCTGAATATAAGAAAGCTGGGTTTAGTGCTCAGTATATGCCAAACAGCCTAGATTCAGCAGATCCTAAACCTAGCCTATGCTAAGAGATACAGCATTACTAGAATTACAAGTGCAGAAAATAGTCAAAGCACCAACAGCAATTAATCAGAATACAGTTCAAGAAAGTGCAATGCAAGCTTTAAATATGCTTATTTTTTGTAGATCACAGTGGATGCCTCTGATTTAGTTTATATTCACTCCAGTTCTCTGGCTAAGTTGTCAGACTCGGAGCAGCTCTGACAAATGAAGTGCACAACCGCACAAACATGGTGCTTAAATACAAACAAAATTAAAATGTTTTAACACAGACTGGCCAATGGGAAAACCCAATACTGAGCCTTTTTCCAACTATCCCCAATTCAAATGGGTCCTGGGCTGTACACTTCTGCTACAAGGGTGTAGGAGGCCCTTCTTAATGTAGGAGGGCTGGTTTTAGTGCTCAATATATGCCAAACAGCCTTAATTCAGTAGATATCAATCTAGCCTATGCTGTCCTTGCTGCAGAACAGCTCTTCCTTGACCTTGCCTGGACAGACATTGTCAGCAATGTTAATGGTGTGGGTGATCAGGATCATAACTATGATATGATCCCTGCTGCCCCCCACAGAACAGAAGCTCTGGCATTGAAAAATAAAGCAACAGATCATGGGCCATTAACTGAACCACCTCCAGAGAGTCTCACAGTGCAGTGCTGGATGTTATGGCAGAGCTGAACAAGGCCCAGAGTGTTTCAGCTTCAGATGCCCCAAATATGTAGTCCCATTTGTCCTATTTCATTGTATCTGTAGTTTCAAGTCCTCCTTACATTTTAGTCACTCTAAACTTCTTGAAATCTATCTGACTTACGGTATACACATACATTGGGAATCCAACTGCCATGACCGTCTGCACAACGTATGGTCAGGGATATTATTCACTCTCAAGTTTATAGCTCTACAGGTATCAGTTGCGTGTTTAGTTGTGGTGCTGGTTCACACTTCCACTGGATATTTTTTGCTTTACTGAATTCACAGGTAATTCTTATTCAGCACCAGCATTATGGAACTTTCCCTGCCTGATGCTGGAGGATCTCTCACACCGGTAGTGGTGGCAGAGATGAACTGGCACAGTCGGGGGGGGGTGCAGTGTGTGTGTATAACACAGGTAGTGTGACCACCACTTTCCTTACACAGACTATGGACACAGTCTGTATGCCTGGGGATACCCAGGATAGACACACTTGTGAGAAAGGACAGGTTAATGGAGGCACTATAGATCTGGGAAGTGTGCTGGAACTCGGCATTCAGATGTCTGTAGCACTCATGGGCAGGGAAGCCCCACTGGGAGGGGGGTTGATAATGGTGCTTGATGTAGATATGGTTACCTTCCCCCATGAGATTGGGGTATCACTGGCTGCAGCACAGTGTATGCATAGGGCCATCATGGAGACTATAGCCTGTGCCTGCACACCCATGCTACAGAAAGTGAGAATGATTTGGGTGTGAATGCTGACCTACAGAAGTGTATGCCCCATATGTGTGATTCCTTGGATAGACTTAATGACACACTGGACTGTGCAATGTCTTTGCTGAATCATCTTGCAGGGATGAGGGGCTGTCCTTGCAGACAGCCATCTGCTACATCTATAGATGTCAGTCAGCATGGTCATACTACTCCCAGACGTGGGTGTCCCCATGTTTATTGCCATCATCATACTCGCACATTTTCTAGCAGACATCGCTTGAGTTCACATAGCACACCAGCATTTAGCCATGGTCATGGTACAGCCAGAGAACTCCTGGCAGAGTCACAGGAAGCCGAATCCTCAGTCATGCATGCCCTGGACCTGTCCAACAGGTTGAGCTGCAATGCTGCAACACCTGCTGAAGCTTTGTCCTTGCAGACATAAACATACCACCACCACAGCCCCAGCACATCACATACATCCAGTGAGCCAGGCCCTTCTTGACATCCTCACAGACACTGGTTCTAACATTTATCATAACAGCAGTTTTTCTTTTTATAGTCATGCACTCCTGTACTCCGTTCTCCACCCTCGTAAATGATATCTGTGCCCTGCCTTTTGTACATTATTGCTTGGGTTGCCTATGCCTGATGCAAAGTGTGGCACTGTGCATGGCTATACACATCTGATGTTTTTTATGCATCATTTACACTGTATGTAACTGCTTAGCACTTGTATAGTTATGTTGTAAAGTTATGTGCAGTCTGCTGCCTCTTTGCTAGTGCTAAGGCAAACTGTGCCCACCTCTGTCTGGTACAATTATCCCCCTGCTGCTGGAAACTCATCTGACTCCATTACACTTACCTGTTATACTGGGAATTGCAGGCCGTACAAGATCCCATCCTGCTTTAACTGCTTTCTAAGTATAGTACTACGTAACGCTGCACACACAGTATTTTGGCACAAATGGTGAAAGTATCCCTTCAGCAGCCCAAGCACAAACTCTGTAGTGTTTCTTGTTTGCAACAGTGAATAGTTGTAGTCTTGGTCTGTTTGATTGTGAGGATATGTACCCAATGTCATGAGCCAGTGGTGCAGGTTATATCCAGTACTGCCAATGAGATGCCCCAGTGGGAAGTCACCCCTGTCAAACTTTTTATTTTTTTAAATACCTTTATTGAATTATCACTTGTGGCATAGGTAAAATTAGATTTATATAAAAGTAATGAAATCATATCAACAAGTTCACATTTACAAACGTTATGCATCACATATAGCATTATATATCATATAATCAAAACAACATTATATAATTTTTCAGTTCCTGCCTTCTCTTAAACCTCATTCCTCCCCCAAAACATTTTTCTGCATGTATTGTTACCACAATTTCCATTTTTTCTACATAATTTTCTCCTACCCTTTATCAATGATCCACATTTCTGTTCTTTTATCTCTGTTGCAATAGTCACTACTTTAAGTATAGTTAGTTTACATTTTGATTTCCATTTTCTAGTAATTGCTTTTCTTGACAGCCACCAGAATTAAAATTAACAAGGTCCTGCCATGTCTAGGTAATTCAGATCCTATATCCTAGTTAAAAATATAATTTCCATAGTTACACTCATTTGGTTTCTCAGTATTCCTGACAGAGTACTCCCATTGTTTCTTTGTGAATTGCATATCTAGTCTCTCATCCCAATCATTTCTGACCTGTTCTGATTGATTCCTATAGTTATCATGCAGTATTTTATAAGCCCTACTAATTATCCCCTTATCTGTGCTAGATTCAATTAAAAACTCGATCATGTGCATGTCTTTCATTTAAGATTCCCCTATCCCTTTCTTTTTATTTATAGTCTGTTATCAGTCCCTAATAGGGATTCCCATTCTATTACGCTTCCCTGTCTAAATATTTGTTCCAACTTCCTTGGTTCCTTTGCCATCATTATCCAGTCAATTCTAACCCCTTCTTGCCCATTATTTGTACTCCTAAATGCAGTCATTTCTGTTAGCAGAATCTCCTTTCTCCATCCCCATGTTAGATTAGCACTTAGTATACTTTCTGCTACTTTAGGAATATAATATTCTGCATGACTTTTGTTATTCTCCCTAAGGATCTGTGTCCAAAATTCCATTCTTTCCTTATTTCTTGAGTTACCCCTCTGCTTCATCATCATTTCTTTCCACTTTGAGTTGTAGCTTTCTGCTTTTGTTATGTATAACAGCCTTAACTGTGTAGAGTATCAACTTTTCCCACTTGATTCTTTCCTTCTTCCCCTCCTGTATAAAATCCTTCAACTCTTTATTAATCCACAACTTCTCGTCTTGTTTTTTTTTTTTTTTATACAAGAAACATCTTTGTTAAATTATCACTTATGACATAGGCAATTATACATTTATATAAATGAAAACAAACCATATTGACATAAATCTTAGTTGCAAGCAGTATATATCACAGACCATATTGATATAATTTTAGTTGCAAGCATTATACATCACTTATAATCTAGCTAATCATTGTCAGTTAAATGTTACATAGCTCATTCAAATCCTGCCTTCTTTTAAATCTCATTCCTCCTCTGTATATGTTGTTCCCACAGTTTCATTTTTTTCTATGTAATTTACCCCTACCCTTTTCTAAAGATCCCATTTCCAGTTGCTTTATCTCTGTTACTATATTCACCACTTCTAGTACAGTTGGGTTAGACTTTGATTTTCATTTTCATTTTCTCGTAATTGCTTTGTTTGGCAGCCACCATAATTAGACTCAGCAGTGCCTTACTATGTCTTGGCAATTCCTGTATCATAGCTCAGAAAAATAATTTCCCTAGATACACTAATTTGCTCACCCATATCTCTGATAGAGTAGTCTTCAGGGAATCTTTAAAGTCTGCCACCTCATTATACTGCAAGAAAATATGTTCTCAATTACCTCTTTTTTTCCCCATCACACCTTCAATATTTCCTGTCTACCTGAGGAAAAATTCTCTGGAGTCTACTTGGAGTATAAAAATACCTATGTAAACATTTCCAAGCAAAAATCCTAAATCTTCTAGATGTTGTATATTTGGGAGCGATGCATATATCTCCCCAGTGTTTCTTTGCGAATTGCTTATCCAATCACTCTTCCCAATCCTTTCCAACCTCCTCTGTGTGATTCTTATAGTTATCATGCAATATTTTATATGCTCTAGTTATTATTCCTTTTTTAACAGCAGCTTCTGTTCTATATTCTACTAAAAACTCTAGCAGTGCTGGTCTTTCATTTAGGACCCGCTAGTTCTTTCTCCTGGCATAATGGTTAAGGTGCAAGGTTTGATTCTCACATAGGGTAATTGGCTAGGCTTAAAATGGCCCTCAAGGGCTGTTAGTCTTGTACTAATCTGTGAACCTATGAAACTATACTTTGATATCAATCCTTGACCTGGAAGGCAATGTCTAACCTGCAGTCCAAATAATTCTTATCATGTTTCCATTTTATTACCTTTCCATCTCTAGTTATTTGCTCCCAGTGCCTTGGTTCCTTTGCCAGTTTTCTCCAACAAATTCCAGCCCCATCTTGACTATTGTCTGTATCCCTAATTACAGTCATCCCTATCGGCAGAATCTCCTTTCTCCTTTCCTGTGTTGCCTTAGTTCTTATAATGCTTTCTACTGCTTTATGAATATAATATTCTGTATGATTATTATTATTCTCCTTAACCTTCTGCATCTAAAATCATAGTATCTCCTTGTTTCTTGAGCTTCCCATCTGTTTCATTATCATCCCTTTCCATAGTACAAGTTTTCTGCTTGTACTATGTTTAGGAGCCTTAACTGTGTAACTCTGAATTACCCCTTCAAATAGGATAATCCCAGTCCACCTGGTTCTGTTGCGAGAATCAGCTTACCCCACTTGACTCTTGCCGTCTTCCCCTACCAGATAAAATCCTTCAGCTCTTTTATTAATTGCTGTCCACAACTTCTCCTCTGGTTGATACAAGTATGTCTGACCTATGTGTAAGAATAAAGGGACAAAATATTTTAACTGCTTGTGTCTTACTATCCAAAGCCATATAACAGAGCTTTCAATTTCTCAGTTTTTGTATTCTCTTTTGTTTAGTCTCTTCCCACATATCTTTAGCTGCCACACTGGAATCATTTTTCACCCCATACTTCTGAGTACTTAATTTTATCATGTCCCCCTAAATATGGATATTGCTGAACCAATTTGTGTGTGGGTACATAATTTACAGCTATTGCATTTGTTTTAGCTTCATTAATTTTGTATCCTGAAAAGATTTGAAACTGTCTCAAAATGTTCCACATCACTTAAATGTCCTTTTCTGGTTTTATTAGGTCTAAAATAATTTCGTCTGCAAACAGAGCCAGCTTTTCTTGACTACCATACCAATTATATCGTTGAATTTCTGAGTCTCTTATTTTCTTTGCCAATGGTTCTAAATATAATGCAAATAACAAAGGAAAAAGAGGACACCCCTGCCTGGTTTCTTTTCTCAAGAAGAAATTATCAGACAGTAACATACCCACTTTAAATTTCACCTCCAATCCCTCATATATCCTCCTAATCAACCTCATAATTTTATCAGGAAATATTGCCCTACTCATAAAGTCCCAGCTTACTCTGTTAAATGCTTTATCTGCATGAAGACCTACCAACAACAGTGGTATTTTCTTACATTCTGCTTCCCTCTGGATCATCAGCGTTTTGTTAATACTGTCAAATGTTTGTCTGCCCTCCACAAAACCACACTGATCCATATCTATCAAGTTTGGCATCACTTTTACCATTCTTTTATCCACTATAGACATAAACACTTTATAATCATGGTTTAGGATTAAAATGGGCCTGTATGAAGCTGGATGTGATGGGGCTTTACCCTCTTTAGGTATTACAGCCGCCACTGCTTTCTTCCAGGATGTTGCTACTTCTCCTCCTCTTAAAATACTGTTAAACAAAACCTTCTGGATCTTTATCAGTTTTTTTTCCGTTCTAGCTTCCAAACGTCCACAGGAATGCTATATATTTCTGGGGACTTTACTGTGGATTGGTTATACGTCCGCATTTTTATCTCATCTCCTCCTATCCTGTTAGTAATTGAGCCTCATCTACCTCTAACCTTGGCATATTTAATTTTTCCATAAACATTTCCATTTGTATCTTTTCTTGATATCTATATTTCTTTGCTTTATACAGATTTATATAAAATTTCTGAAATATTTCTATCACGTCTACATCATCTTTTGTTATCTTCCTTGTTATAGGCTCCCTAAGGTTGGCAACAGCCCTTTCTACTTTCTGTTGCCTGAGGTATTATTCTAAAAGTTTTTTATGCTGTGGTGTTATTATCAAAAAACATGTGCTTAACAGCAATCATTCTAAACTCATGTATATTAATGAGGTAGTCCTTTATTTTCTGCATAGCATTCTGCAGTTGCTCCTCTTGTTCTGTGAAATTCCCCCTTTTCTGCAATACTTTAACATTTGTCAGTCCCACTAAATAATTCTTGTTACTTCTTAACCATATCACTCTTTCTTTTATTTCTATGCTATTTTCAATCCAATGTCCATAACTCTTGAGATTTATTGCCTGTTCCTGTAGTCATCTTGTCTGTATGGAAACATGAGAAGGCTTCTCAACTCACACAAAACATGTATTTACTAAAGGAAAACATTTCATTGTATTCGCAGTGTTCTGTTATTTTAGAGACCACATGCATACACAAAAAAACTTATTAGATAAAGCCAAGGGCACTAATCCAGACAGTCCCTTATGCAAAGTAAGAAAAAACATTTGAATTGTACATTTTTTATAATTATTGTGCTTTTACACCTTATCCCCCACCTCAGCAGCCCAAGATAAGATTACAGCATATTAACTTAAACACAGTTTTGCCCATCTTTTCTTCTCTTTCTGGATTGCAGTGCCTACATTTTAATAAAACTAAGAAAAGAAAAAAAGTGCTTCTTTACTTTAGTATCTTTATCACGTACAATCACAGAAAATGCTTTACTATATAATACGCAATTTATATCATGAAATGTTTTATACAAATATTAAGAACAAACATTTTTACTTGCAGTTACTCTTTACTCCCCATTTAGTGTCCTTCCAAACATTGACATGAAGTGGAGTATATGCCTTTCATTCCCCCCACAAGTTTAACAAAGTTAGCAAAAGTCCAGTCTTTGTCAGCCACTTTTTCTTGTAAAGCCATATTTCACAAATGCATCTGATGCTTTATAGTCTCACATTTATTCACTAATTTCAGTGTTGTTGGTCTTCCATCTGCTTCTCCCAACCTCAGATGCTGGTTCAAGTCCAAGGTATTCCTGATTCTTCTAGTCATCTCCTGTGCTTTTTTCTGTCTCGCAAGCATTTTCCTTTGGAACACTAGAAAAGGTTTCACTGGTAAAGTTTCTATGAGCTTTATTATCAGAAGAATGAGAAGCAGAGTCCTCTTCTGTTTGATGGCTCACTTTTTATTGGACAAACTGTTGTATTTCCTGCTTAACCTGTTATGCTTCAAAAATGATTTTAATCTTCCAGGAAATATATTCTGAAGATAACTGAATGCAACTGCTAGAACCTCACACCTGTCTCTCAACATTCCCCGATTGCTGAGATAAATATGTTTCCCTTCTGCCTGGTATGCAGTGAATATTCATTTCCCACAAACATCCTACTGTCTCCAATTTGTAATACTTTACTCTTTTGCCAAAGGTTTGTAAGAAGCAACTCTTTCTGCTGGTATGATTGCATCTTTCATGGCCAGGTTTGGAGCATATACATGATGTGCAATTTCGTTTAACAAATCCTGCTGTGGAATACAAGTCCAGCTGTTCATTTGTACTTTCATAAAATTAATACATTTGATTCCTTCCTGTTTCTCTGGTACAGCAGAAAATCTCAGGTTTTCTCTGTGTGCTATTCTCTAACACTACCATTTTTCAAAGAACTCTTTTTAAGCAATCTCACACTCAGCCAGCCTTTTCTGTATTTCACCCTCTGATTTTTGCAGTTTTATCATTTCATCTAAAAAGCTGCTTAAAGCTTCTTGCATTTTCCAGCCTTTTGTTTTTTGAGTTGGTATGCTCCTTCAGTGTTTCATTTATTTTAATCAGCTCTGAGCACGTTTGATTTATTTTTTCCTCTATAAAGTACTAGAAGCCATCTCTTGTATCAAAGCAGGAGCTTGAACTGCTTTTTGCTAAACATCTGCAGGATTCTTCCTAGTCAGTGTTTTCTCGTCACCTTTTCTAGTTGATTGCCTTTCATGCTGTGTTTCTTCTTAGCTGGCATCCAGTCAGTACTGAATTTTAGTAAAAGTGGCAGAATTACTAGCCCTTACCTCTCAGTTGCTTTTCTCACACAGGGAGAGCTGAATTTAAGCTGTTGATTATTGTACAATCATCTTGGAAGTCCACAGTGAGACATATCGAGAAGAAGCTAGATATGATAGACTCCCACTGGACATTTTTAGGTTTGCAGAAGCAAAGATGATTTGGGCCATCCTGCAATGATTTTAAGTTCCAGAAGCACTGGCAGAATTAGTGCAGGCTGTGTACGAGGCTCCAATGTCACAAGTTAGAATAGTGTTTGGACTCCCAGAGGGGATCCCAGTGTGAGTGGGTGTGTATCAAGGTTCATCTCTAATCCTGCCAATATTCATACTATTGATGGATTACACTGGCAAATAGATTGAAGGTGATGGATTAACAAAACTGCTGTATACAGATATGATTCATAGGTGGGCAACAGCAAAATAAACAACAGTTTGGAAATAACCAAGGCAGTTTCTAAGGAAAAGGAGGTCTTGCCAGTCTTCAGACAGTAACAGTTTGATTACTAGTAGCTCTGAGACTTTGTCTGATTGTACCTCTCTAGATGCATTTGAGGGTTGTTTTGTCCCTTTGCCTCTTAGTGTTGAAAGTAGTAACAATAGACACATGAATGAGGAACACTGTATCCAAGATTTATAAGATGCTTTTTTTTTTCAACCCCAGTATTCCCATCCCCTCTTCTGCTACGCATCCCACCCCATCAAAAAAAAAAAAAAAAAAAAGCATCACATACAGAGGTCCTAAGCCTCTTAAACAGAATAGCGATCCAAGAGGTCTCTTCAAACAAGAAAGGGTCCTGATATTACTCCAGATTCTTTCCAATGTCATAGAAGATAAAAGACCTCAGGCAAGTTTTGGATATCAGTGGACTTAACATATTTCTCCCAAAGAAACCTTTTTAATGGTCTCTTTGCAAACAGTTTTTCTTGTCTTGCAGAACGTGATTGGATGTGTTATTTGGGCCTCCAAGATACCTTCCTTTACATAAAATCTTGAATTCAGGAAATATCTGCACTTCAGGCTCATACCTAGTAGCAATCAATTCTAGATTCTTCCATTTGGTCTCACCTCATTCCACAGTGTGTTCATCAAATGTATGTCTGTAGTTGCAGTACACTTGCATCTACAGAGAACCTGTTTTGGAATTCGTTAGTCTTGGCATTGGCTTTGATTCAAAGTTAGCCCTCTTCTAGCCATTTCCTAATTGCTCCCACTATAACAAGGAGGGAGTCTCTGATTAGCTTCTGCCATTCTTTGGGAACAGTCTGGCTATATTCTTACATTTGTAGGCTGCAATCTAGACACTGTCCACAGATGGAAGTCACTCACTTGCAGATAAAAAAAATTCTGTGCTTGGTACATCTCCCATAACCACAACATGTGTATGTTTCATGGTGATAGGTCTATTGACAGCAGCTCTACTTATGGTCTGTCATCATGACAGATTCCACATGACAGTTCCCGGCAGACCTTTTGGATCCAGTGATCTCAGAATGTGGATGTTCTTGAGCTTCAGACCTGTAACCATTTAATACAGTGGATGGACACCAACAATGTTTCATTCATCATTCTTTTTTACCTACCCTTTACATGGCTGCAGTCAGCCTGAGCACCTTCACCCTGTGGTAGGGAATTTCACTGGCCAGACAGTACAGGGTGTCTGGATATCACTGCATGTTTCCCTTTGCATCAGTGTACTGGAAGTGAGAGCAGTCATACTGACACTTCAAACACTGCAAGACTTACAGGTAAAATTGACATGCTTCTTGGAATAGGCAAGAATGGCCTAATGGCCTAGGCCACTTCTTTGCTGTTATGCCCACAGTCCTTGAGTATCTATTACACATTTTGAAACTGGGTTAAGTTACTTGTCTGTTAAGGTACACTCACACAAGAGGGGAAAACATACTGGACCTGATCATCACCAACATGGGGGCTCTATGATCCAGACCAGAAGTGTATCCCTCACTGGTAAGATCAGACCATAAACTAATCTCACTGGATATTCACATCCCGACCCCATCCCCTGCCCAGAAAACCACAGTGAAAAACTTCTCTAAAGCAATTTTCGCACTTCTCAAAACCGAGGTGGAATCCTTCAAAGCCCCCTGGCCTGTGGAAAATACGGCCCAGACCGCAGAATCCTTTATAAACGCATTCTATGAACACCTTCAGGAATGCATGGATCATGCAATCCCAAATAAAACCAAGACCCAATCCTCCACAGGCAGGCGTCCTGTCTGGTGGACCCCAGCCATAAACAAACTATACAATAGAAGGAGGAAGCTAATACATGATAGAGCAAATCCCAAAAAGGGAAGGCATCTCTGATCAGTATTAGCAAAAAACTACGGGCACTCATAAAATCGTCTAAGGCCAGCTGCGAGAGAAAAATTGCACAGGACACTAAGGATAATCACAAGGCTTTCTTTAGTTATGTTAGGAACCTGGGTGGGAATTCCCAGATATGCTCAGAATTAGTCCAAAATGACAAAAAATACACCGAACCCACAGACATTGCCAACATCCTAGCTAACAGGTTCAGCACAAACTCCCCCCCTCCCCACCAAAAGAGCAAATATCTATCCCAGCAGAGTGCTGCCCCCCTGACATCTCAGATGCTCAGATAAGAGCTGCCCTCTCCAAAGCAAAAAACACAGCATCAATGGGACCAGACGGTGTCCCGGGCTGCATCCTACATGAACTCCAAGAAGAGCTAAACCCAAACATAAAACTACTGTTCAGTCTCAGCCTTACTACAGGATATGTACCCAAAGAGTGGCGTACAGCAACAGTGGATCCTCTCCACAAAGGTGGTGCCTCAACGGATCCTGGAAACTATTGCCCCATAAGCCTGACTAGCTTGGTCTGCAAAGCTATGGAAAGGATCATCATGGACCTCATAAATAAAGCTATTGGGGACCTACAGACACTGGATCCTACCCAGTTCGGTTTTGTTAAGGGCAGATCCTGCCTCTTAAACCTAGTCGATTTCTTTGAAACAGTCACCAAGGCCATTGACGAGGGGAAGGTGGTCCACACAGCCTACCTGGACCTCGCAAAAGCCTTCGATACAGTACCCCACTCGGGCATTATAGATAAGCTCACCAGCTTAAATATAAACCCCCTATGTCATTAGATGGGTTGCAGACTGGCTCAAGGACAGAACCCACATGGTTAGAATTGCTGGAGCCATGTCAGACTCCAAACCAGTTACAAATGGCGTCCCACAAGGCTCAGTCCTGGGACGTCTCTTGTTCGGTATATATTTCTCGGAGGTACAGGCCAACACGGAAGGAATGTGGCTGACCAAGTTCGCAGATGACTGCAAACTAGGTGCCATAATCAACTCTCCAGCCGACACAAGCATCCTACAAAAGGGCCTCATAGAAACAGACAACTGGTGCCAGAGCCATGGCCTCAAGCTAAATGCCAAAAAGTGTATAGTCATCCCCTTTGGCAAAAACAAAGTGCCCACAAATTACCACATAGATGGTAATCCGTTAAGTACGGAAGAAGTAATTAGGGACCTGGGGACCCAAGTTGAGAGCAATCTCTCATTTGAAAACCACGTGGCCAAAGTGGTTAGAAAAACATTTTATATAGCCCACCTAATCATGAAGGGATTCACATCTAGATCAGGGGAGGTCATCATGCCTCTTTACTCATCAGGCCCATAATTGAGTACAATGCCTCTTTTGGGATGTACCTTACCAGACACCTGCAGCAACTGGAAAGACCCCAAAAGTACCTCACCAAGAGGATCAAAGCGCTCAAACAGATGCCATATGCTGCCCAGTTAAAGAAACTCCATCTCTACTCAGTGGCATACCGCCTGCTCAGAGGCGATCTGTGCCTGACGTATAAAGCCATGTCCAACCCGGAAATTAATGGACATGCTGCACCTCAGAAAATCCAAATCCCATCGAGCTACGCGCTCGAGAGACTTGAAACTCAGCACTGAAATAAATAGGACATGCTGGAGGGACAGATTCATAACCCAGAGGCTCCCTTCACTCTGGAATAAAATCCCAGTCCAGGTTAGGCAGAGTGCTGCATTGACTCTCTTCAAGAGGAATCTTGATGAGTGGATGGGAGATTGTAGGTTTACCCCGGGTATCACTTCTGTGTCACTGTTAGACAGAGGCACAGTATACTAACCTCGAAAAAGGGCATAGCAAAATTCATTTAAAATGGGTGGCGAAAGCCAAACACACTCTGGCTAGGCTTATAAATGCCCTAGGGCAGATAGCCTAGTATGAACCTATGAACCTATATGATTGCCATTTCAAACTTAAATTAAGGACAAGATTCTAATTTTCTAGCTTCTATGAAAGTTTGTCTGGTGGCTCAGGAGTAAGGGCTTTAAATCTACATTACTGACATCAAGTAGTATGTGAGAGGCAGGGGCTAGAGTCCTCCAGTCTGCACCACTCTTCCAATAAATAGAGAAAAAAAAAAGCAAAAGGAAACATAAATAAATGTGTAGGTAAGTAAGTTTTGTGTACATGACAAAGTACATACAACTGCCGTCGAAAATGGCCCAGACCTGACACACCCAGTGAAGGTCCTCAGTAAGAGTTCCTGAGCAGTTATAAGCGGTAGCTTTCGAGGCCCTCACCCACCTCATTTTGATCTCAGTGTTTTACAGTGCTAAAGTTTCCACAGCGACCATAAAGTTCAATTAAATACAATTAATTTTTAAAGAAATTAAGTAATGTAGTATTAAAATAGAGACAAGGTATATTATTGTATATAGAAATATAACATGTTTGAACAGAGTGGTGATATTTAGAAAATAGCATTTTAGCTATTTCTAACTAATCTCTAGCTTGAAGAGTTAGTGAAATTTGTCTGTTATTACCTAAAACGCAGAATAAAATGAGCAAAACCAATAACTAAATGAATTCACTGGTGTAGAGTAAAATGAGTCCTTAAACTACAGTATCCAGGCAAGCAGTAATTGAAAATGTCAGCCCCAGAGTCTTCCAAGCAGAGGGTCATTATTACCTGAATTAATGGGGAGGGTATGTCTTGGAATGGGTCAACACTGAGCGATATACAATTAGCACAATTGTTTCAAACCAGTTTCCATTTCGAGGCATTGATGCTACTTCCCTGTCAATCAAAGTTTAAACTACAACATTTCCCCAAACTGAATGAAGCAATACATTGACTGTCAGGACGTGGTAATTCAGCCTTGATAACTATCAATGAGTGTGTGTTTCTCTCTGCCTTTTCCTACAGAGAGAAGGTCACAGAGTCTTTCACATTTTACGGTGTGCAGGTTGCTGTATCTCTTCAGTAAAATGATTTCATGCCCTATGCAGACTTTTTTCTCTTGTTTTCACCCATCTCTGCAGAAAAACACAGTTGCAGTTTTTCTTCATGCAGTTGATCATTTTACTTCATTTTAAAAAAAAAAAAAATGCGGGTTTTTGTACAGTCTGTGTGGAAAGCCATTCACAAGGACAGCTTCTTGTTGTAGTATTCCCTAAGATCCAGTACCTTCCTGGGACTTGTATTTCATTTTGGAAAAACTGACTTGAGCTCTGTTTGAGGCTTCTGCTTGTTCTGCTACTGCAAAGTTGAAATATCTTATCGGGGAGACCCTTCTCTGGATAGGTATTATTTTAGCTCTAAGGATTTTTTAACTTCATGCGCATTCTGTTGAATGTTCATATCTGGTCTTTCACAAAGATAGGGTTACTGTTAGAACCAAACATTTCTTTTATGCCTAAATTTACAACTGAGTCAAATCTAAAGCAGTAAATACACAGACATGTTTTTTTCCAAGAGTGCCATAATTATAGGGATTATTATTATCTACACTGCATTGATATTCATCAACAAACCTGTCAGTGTAATGTAAATCAATAAATAATGCTTAATTAAGTCATGTTGACAGACCCGGGTCCTTTTGTAAAGATGCCAAGCTTTTTGTTTCCATGTATTGTAACTCTTTTGGCTATAAAGTTTCCAAATGTACCCTTGATAGATGGCTGTCTGATTGTACAAAATTTCCTCTAAGTAAAACAAGTTATTGCTACAAGTTGCTGTTGTTCACTCTACTAGACCTATAACTACCTCAGCACCCTTTTCAAAAATGCAGCCATAGATGCTGTTTATACAGACGCTAGGTAGTCTTCTCTAAAAACCTTTGCAAAACACTATAAGCTGGATCTTATGTCCTGATTCAGGTCTGTTTTTGGGGCTACAATTATCAAGGGTATGTGCTCCGGGATCCATCCAGAAGAAGAGCTTGCGACTTTGTCCTCTGAGAGTTACAGGGGATGGACCCATTCTTGTAGATCTATTATTATGTTAAGTATGTAACTTTCTTATCTGTAAGAAAAAGTTCCATGCTCTATAGCATACTGTTCGCTATACCCCACCTTTAGTTTGTTTAGTCTGGTATGTCATTTCCTTTGCTCCTTTGCTTTCTTCTCCTCACTGCTCAGCATTAGAACTAATGATATGGACAGACTTGTATGCCTTCTGAATGAAGAAAAGGGACAGGGTACCTATCAGCCTTGACAGGGTTTACCAGTTTAAAGTCCCTAAGCATCAGTCCTGTTAATTAAAGAGAATGGACCTACTTACAAATATGTAACATTTGATCCGAAGTTGTTGCCTTCATTTGGTCTTCAGCCTGTGGGTACTCTGATCCAGCACAGTTCCGACTCGGCGGAATTTCCAGCATCTGATCTGAGCTCCAAGCTCCTCCCTCACCCATAATGCCCCTGACTCCTTCCTCCCCCCCAGGTCTTGTTTGCCATGTTAGCATTCACATCGTGATCTGGGCTCTAAGCGTCTGTTTTTGGGTAAATTGTAGTTTACTGTCCTAACTTCTTATCTTCACACTTTCCTATCTCCCCCTTTCACCTTTCTAACTTGGCGCTCAGGCATCAGGTACTTCTTATAAAAAAAAATGTTCCCGCTTTCCTTTCCCTTTTCAGGCCTTGTGTGTGTGTGTGTGTGTGTGTGTGTGTGTGTATGATTGTTTGGATTACGTGCTCTTTCCTTACGGCAGAGACGCCCAAACCTGGGTTTAGAAAGTGCACGGAGTGTGGCCATAGGCTCCCCCCGCCTAATGGCCACACTGTGTGCGTAGTTTGTTTAGGGGTGGCTCACCTCGATTCCTCCTGCTTGATCTGCATGGAGTTCAATCTCTGTGCATTGACTGACAGGAGGAATAACTTCATCCTTAAGTGTCTCCACCCGCCTCCTCCAGCGGAGGTTCCGGTTGCTTCAGTGGCTTCTGCTGCCTCTTATGCTTCTACCACCCCAGTTTCTGGGACTCAACCTCCTGCTAAGAGGACTGGGGATGGAGAGAAGTGGAAACGCAAGTACTGAGACTGACAGAGGAAACGGTCCCCAGACTGCTGTGCATAGGCAGAGCGCTAGGTTAAATTCCACCCAGCTGCCGGAGTGGGTTCTCCCTGGCTCCATTCCCCTTGTTTTTCTCTGGAGCTGGAGGTGTCTTGGGTCCGCTCACCACTTTCAGGTTCACCACACCGTCTCTCAAAACGGGTGTTGGTGGCTTCCTCTTCTAGGTCCACCCGCAGCCTCTCTGAAGCCAAGGTGGACAGGACGATGCAGAAGTTTATCTGCACACACATTCAGATGGGAGTCTTACCTGCCCCCTCCCCCTCAGGGGCTTGGGCATGCAGTCTGCCTTTGTCCCGATCACTCCTTCTCTGATCTGACCCCTGGTTTTGGAGTATTTGGGTCTGAGGCCGTTCGGCATTGAGGGGTCGGCACCGATGGTACCCTGTACCTCGACTCCAGCCATTACGCTGAGTGGCTCAGCTCCTACTAGCTCGGACCTGTGACCTCGGCACTAGATCCAACGTGATACTTTTGTACTTGGAGTCTGTCCTGGCTCCCTCTGTGTCTGGTCTGGATTCCGCCATCCTGGTCACTCAGGGACAGCCTGCTGCCTCTCTGCCCTAGGAGGTTCCCACATGGGAACAGATTGATGTTTTTGAGTCCTCCTCAGAGACTCCCCCCTGAAAAGGTTCCTCAAAAACATATGTGCAAAAGGAGGCACTTGGACTCCCCACTGGAGTCCCTCATGGAGGATACTGATTTGGAGGAAGGGGAGGGTTCCACTTGGTCACCCCCCGAAGATGTCTTCTTCAGAGACATCGTGAAGATCCTTCGTTAGCAAAGGGGGTGGCCTGTCCAGAAGCCCAGCCTGGACGAGTTGGTGTTCCTGGAGGCATTTGTCACAGGACCCTCAACATCCTGGGTGTCCCCTCCCACAGATCCACTGGTGGATCTGATTACATCTTGGGCATGGAAGCAGCCCGACACAGTGGAGCTGATACCCAAACGCCCTGAGGAGGTACTGAGTGCACAGTCAGACAGGACTTATTAGACCAAGGGATGCCCCGTTGATGCCATGGTGGTCGCAGCAGCCACCAGAAAGGAGCTCACACAGGAGTGCTCCATGGTCCATCCGCCAGACTGAGAGTCCAGGACGATGGACCATTTTGGGAAGCGGGTGTATGCTTCAGCAAGGTTGGTATGTGTGCTGAACTATATGGCACACATAATTAGACTCCAGTGAGATCTAGTCAAAGAGGTCACTGAGCCTACCCCAGGGTCCATGTCGGCAGAGGACAAGAAGATTTTCTCCTCTTGGATGGCCACCCTCACGTCAATTGCTATCCCCTCTATGTGGCTCCTCTCTCATGCTACTGAGGGTGCCGCTAGAGCTTCTGGGACAGGCGCTGCCATTAGATGTCATGCCTGGCTCTGGCTTTGTGCCTTCTTGGAACCCTTTAAGAAGTCTTTTACTAATGCCCCATATGACAGTTCCACCCTCTTTGGGAAGTCAGTATGCAGCACTGTAGTCCAGAGCGAGAATGATAGGAAGACTCTGCCATTGGAATCCGCTTCTCGACTCCTCAGTGAACCTTTTCAAGGAATCAGCAGGCAGCAAAGAAGTTGTGGTTCTGGAAATCTCAGGGCTACTCCCAGGATGGTCAGGACTCACCTTCCCCTAGAGGCAGAGGGGGAGTCAATAGACACTGCCCCCGAGGCAGAGGGGGTCCAAGGAATCACAGGTCTTGAGAAACTTTCTTGTACAAACCCGTGCAGCATCCCTGAAGGGTTGCCTGGCTGCTTGGCTCTGGAGGCAGTCGGGGGATGCCTCTTGCTACACCCAACAGCTTGGGAGTCCATCACAGATGATCGTTGAGTATTGCAGATCATATCCAGAGGCTGTTCAATCCCCTTGATTCAACCACCTCTCCCACCCAAACACCTCTCAGACGTTCCACCTGCGGAAAGGGAGGAGGCAGCACTAGACATTGCAAAGCTGCTAGAAAAGCGAGTCATCCAGGCCATCCCCTAGACCAGTCTGGATTAGGCATCTGTTCCAGATTCTTTTTGTGCCGAAGAAGATGGGGGACGACACTTTCTGGATCTTTCTACCTTAAATCTGTCAGTTGCCAAGACAAAATTCCAGATGGTCACTGTTCAGTCTATCCTGGCCTTCCTGCAGGAGAATGACTGGATGTGCTTGGTCGACCTTCAGGATGCATACTACCACATCAAGATGCACAGGTGCTCTGGGAGGTTCCACCACTTCCAGCTGGGGGCCAATCATTATCCGTTCAGAGGACTCCCCTTTGGTCTCACCACAGCCCACAGGGTGTTCACCAAAGTGATGGCAGTGGTAGTGGCTCACCTGCAACTGCAGCGCTTCCAGGTCTTCCCTTACCTGGATGACTGGCTCCTCTCTGCCCCTTACAGGCAACGACTCTGCCAAGCAAGGGATTCCCTTCTTCAAATAACCCACCAGCTGGGCATAACCATCAATCTCAAGAAATCCCTACTGACTCCAGTTCAAGTTCAAAATTTCATCGGAGCTCAGTTGCACACAATTCGAACCAAGGTTTTCCTAACCTCAGACAGAATCCACTCCCTGAAAATTCATGTCTTGTATATCCTTCAAGCTCAATCGCCAACAGCAGAATTGGTCTTATGGGCATTGGGGTCCATGGTAGCCACGATCACCCTCATGCCCATGGCCCGGTTGCACATGAGGGTACTTCAGTGGACCCTTGCAGTTCAGTGGTCACTGCTAGATCTTCCATTGACTCACCTTATTCGCGTATCCCGAGCATGCAGGGATTCTCTTCTGTGGTGGATTCGTTCCAAGTATCTTCTTCTGAGTCGTCCCTTTATTCTACCTGCCCCTTTGGCCACAATGACCATGGACATCTCCCTACTCAGATGGGGGGGCATTGCTTGGGAAGGACAGTCCGAGGCACATGGTCTCCCCATGAGATTCAGTTGCATATCAACATCCTGGAGATGAGGGTGGTGCTCCTAGCATTGCAAGCTCTCCATGCCCATCTTCCTCTTGGGATAATTGCCATCCAGACAGACAATATGTCGACTGCCTGGTACATCAGCAAACAGGGGGAACCAGTTCTTATCCCCTGTGTTGCAAAGCCACGAGAGTGTGGGAGTGGGTGATGTCCACTGGCCATTTTCTGGTGGCAACACACATTCTGGAGAGGTCCAACATTCTAGTAGACAGGCTCAGCAGGTCTATCCTGACTCCTTATGAGTGGTCTTTGAATCCTTTGGTAGCGAAACAGATCTTTCTCAAGTGGGGTCAGCCTTGCTGTGATCTCTTCACCTCTCCTTCCAATGCGAAGTGCAGCAAGCTTTTCGCTCTGAACCCCCCTCATGGGGAAGCCCCCAGAGATGCTCTGGTTCATGTTTGGCTGTCTGGTTTCCTGTATCCTTATCCTCCTCTCCCTGTAGTCCCAAAATTCCTTCAGAAAGCTCACAGGCTGGGGAGCTCTCTCATCCTCATTGCCCCATTTTGGCCTCGCCACATCTGGTTCCCTTCTCTGTAGTCTCATGTAGTGTGTCTGCCCTGGACATTAGATCCGGCTTTGGATCTCATCTCCCATCCCTCAGGGATACCTCACCCAGACCTGGTCAGTCTGAAGCTTACAGCTTGGCTGCTCCACTTCCCATGATAGTCAGGACTCCCAGGCTATCTTCACCAGTCAAAAATATATTGGTTGCAGCTCATAAATCTTCTACCAGGAAGGTTTATTCCAGGAAGTGGAAGCATTTTTTTTTCTGTTTGGGCATCTCAGCCTGATCTAGACCCTTTTGCTGCTTCAGTTCTGGTGGTTCTAGAATTTTTGACAAGCATTTTTCATCAAAGCACCAACTCTTCTGTGGTCAAACTTCAACTGGCAGCTATATCTAATTTTCATGTAGGCAATAATACGGCTTATCTGGCTTTTTCTAAGCTTTACAAAGCCTTTTTGAGAGGTACCATTTTAATTCTGCCACCGATTAAGGACCCAACGCCTCTTTGGGACTTTACGCTAGTTCTGCAAGCTCTGGTCTCGTCCCCTTTCAAGCCTGCAGCTTCAGTGGATCTACAGCTCTTGTCATGGAAAACAGCTTTCCTAGTTGCCATTACTTCAGCTAAAAGGGTCTTGGAACTTCAGGCTTTATCGATCAACCCTCCTTATTTGATCTTTCATAAGGACAGGGTGTCCTTGTGCACTAACCACTCCTTTCTTCCCAAAGTGGCTTCGCAATCAAACATTAATCAAGTAATTAATCTCCCTGTTTTCTTCCCAAATTTTCAGAATAAGGGAGAGTACAAACTGCACTTGTTGGATGTTCATAGACAGTTACACTTTTACTTGCATAGGACTAAATATTTCCAGAAGTCTGACCAACTCTTTATCTCCTATTCTAAGCCCTTTTTAGGGAAACCAGTAATGAAGGTCACCATTGCTCATTGGATTTCCCAGTGCATTAACCTGGCATATTTAACTAGAGATTTATCCCTGCCAGATCATGTTAAGGTGCATTCCACTTGATCTATGGCTACTTCAGCTGCCTTCTGGTCCAGAGTTTCATTGGATGATATTTGCAACTTGGGCCTCTTCACATACTTTGATTTCACACAACAAGTTGGACATTCTATCCATGAACAGGGTATCATTTGGCTCTGCTGTGCTACAGAATATCCTTCCATGAGAGCCGCCCAGGTATTTAGTAGCTGGGGACTCTGTCCCACAGGTTGAAGACTAAATGAAGACAACAACTTCAGATAAAGAAGTTATGTACACTCCATAACGTTCCATCTGAGTTGTTGCTCTTCATTTGTCTTCAACCATCCCTCCCTCCTTCCCCCTGCCTTACGTGGGCTGTGTGGTGGCCTGACCAGGAGAGATATAGTCACGATGTTGGCATCCCCTTGTTCTCCTCTTCATGCTTCTGGAGACCTATTGTTATGGGAGAAGGTCTTAGGTTGAGTTGGGATGCTTGGCTAGCAGCAAACTCGATCTGAAGGGAGGAGGGAGACAGGGGCATTATGGGTAGGGAGGAGCTTGGAGCTCAGATCAGATGCTGGAAATGTAGCCGAGTCGGATTTGTGCTGGATCCAAGTGCCCACAGGCTGAAGACAAATGAAGAGCAACAACTCAGATGGAATGTTATGGTGAGTACATAACTTCTCTTTTCCTTTAAGTACGTCTTTACAATGTAAGAGAAGAGAAGTGATTCAGCCTGGCAGTGATTTTAGAGATATGGACAGAGATCTAGTTTATTTGTTGTCAGGAAGAGAAAAAAATACATATCGACACATTAAGATCACTGCTCTAATACAGCTAGATTTAGAAGTTTTCTTTTAATTTTCTGAAATACCTCAGGACCATACATTTTCCCTTGCCTACAGCAACAGAAGAAAGAGAAATTGGACAGGATCTGGAATTCCTCATTCAACATCAGAAGAGTGTGGCAGAAACTTTCAGAAACTCTCACGATTTCTTGGAGAAAGTCAAGCAAAGCCTAGATATCTCCACATCAGAAAAGCAGGTTGGTGCAGCATATTCACTGCTCTCATAATATTTCCATTCTGACCCACTGTGAATAAAAATGGATCACGCCAATATTGAGCCATGTGAGTGTATGCCAGGCAATTATTCTGTGTACGTACTTACACAAATACTGTATTATATATTTTAATTACCATTACTCAGAGATGTGCTCATTTATTCATCTACTCATTTTCTGTCAGCATTTTTCTTGAGTTGTTTAACTGGCTTAGTGGACTAGCCTAGAAACTTTCAGCTATGACTATATGAATATAACAAATATACATTATGACAAACATGACAAATTAAATATCATCCTTGACCAGATAATAAATAAGGTTGTGTTTGAATACACACACACACACACACACACACACACACACACACCTGATTATTAAATAAATAAAGATGATTCAGCAGCTAATTGTAAATTAAATTCCATAAAACAAAGGATACAAAGAGGAAGACAGCAGTAGCCGGATACAGATTTTAACCAAAGCATGTAACTTATTTATTTTATTTAACATTTGTTGACCAGGAAAGCCCGACTGGGACAGAGCCTATTTTCAGTGGAGGCCCAGGAAGAAATCCTCCAGACCTTAGATCTTTTAAATATCAAAAGTTGTGTTTAGTCATGTCATCAGTCCAGTGCCAAAGGGATATCACTGCCTTTCCAAGTAATAAAAGATGCAAGTTACTTGTAGACAAATGTTATAGTTCTGCTCTGAAGTGGGATAGGGGAGCCTGTATATATCAAGAAGAGAATAGTCAAGTAGAAAGTTCTAAAGGTGTAGGGTAAAAGACGTGAAGAATTTCATGTTAGAAGATATAAGCCATAGGTGTGAATGAAGAGTAGGGCAAGAAGAGTTTTTTTTTTCTCCTTCCAGACTGTTACTGATTTCGGGTCCTCAGCTGCTTCATTGAGCTGGCTCCTCATGCATAACTGTGGCAGTACACATTTGTTATTTTTGGGGGAGGAGTCCTTCCCAGGAGATGACCTCTGCACTACACTAGAAGGATGTTAGACAGCTCATATTACTGGCTTTGATGGGAATTCTGTATGGTAACATTCAAACTGTGCTCAGTAGTGTGATGACAAAATGGAGGAAATAACTGGGCCTCTGAGGAAATTCCCACCTGTGCTCTGACATTCCTAGTGTTGAATTCTACTCCTAGGTGGAGCATGGTGTGGTAGTGTCTCTAATCCCTACCAAATGTTCATTCCTACCCCACACCCCCAAACATGAACCCATCTCTTCCCCAGAGAGAAAGAGAGAAGTGAACAGGCAAAGTTTACTCTTCATTTCTCCCTCCCACCATGTGCTCCTCCAGCAGCCAGTCCACTAACTGAAACAAGGTCATCTGGGTCATACTTGCTTCATTCCTATACACCACAGAGCTGACCAAGATAAGGAAACTCTTAGCTGAGTAGAACTTTATTAAAAAAAAACGTATAGTACCACTGACAGGTATGCAGTGATTTCATTCAGCTAAAGCAGTGGAAAATGCTTGAAATACATATGAACCTATGAACCTATGAAATAGAGTTATTGTATAATTTAAAGTTTCTGATGGTTAGATTCTATAAGTGAGTCAATGCATGTGATAATACAATGATCTTATTTTGAGGAGTCCTCTGCAGTGGATAAAAGCTGATCTGTTTTTCCTCAGAAGCTTTCTATATCCTGTCTTACATTTTTACCTCCCATATCAGGTGGCATATCTGCTTGTGCTAATGTATGCTCTGGTGTTCCTGCACAGGACTCGAAGGATGCATCTGACCTCTTGATTCTCAGTTCTTTGATGCTGTTGCATTTTAGATCTTATCTAAATATAGTATTAGGATTTGTCTGGAAAGTTCCAACACTCAGTGCCTGCACTATGTTGACTTTCTTAGACCTTTTATTTTGTTAGTCAGCCATAAAATCACTATAGTACCCATCCAGGAGTTGCTTCTCTAGCGTGGAGAAAGAACACATGAAGTCTTCCCATAAGTGACAACTCTGCAACCTGACCTACTGGAGGAAACAGAGAAAACCATATGGGCTATCTCAGTGTTCACAGCATTGCTGTAAATGTTGGGGGGCAACTCAGGATTAAAAAAAGAGTCCCATCTGTGAAACCATTGGGAGAGAGAGTGAGTGAGCATAAAAATAATGGAGCAGGAGGCTGTAGTAGGGTCAGAGACCCGGCAGATTTTCAGGTCGTATATGTAAGTGGAAGACTTTAAGTCCTCTTTCTAATGGTGAGTTTCACTTTTGGTAAAGAATGAGCAGGAGACAGTGAAAAGGATGTACCCCTGCACCTATTTTTGGGACAGAGTCTGACTTTTGGAGCAAACCACTGACCATGCTGCATAGTGTGAGCCTTCTAGCTCCAGAGTGTATCTTAGATTGAACCTGGGCTAATGAATTGTATTCTTTTTTGCCACTTCTAGGGTTAAAGAATAACTAGTAAGGATTAAGCAAGCTCTCTCAGGCTTTGTTGTACCCACATCCACATGAACTACGTGGATGTTCTTCGTGTTTCACTGTTGCAGTCATTACATTTGGATAATCTGCTGGCAGGTTGCCCTCATTCGGCCTGATTAACAAAGTCTTGGGTCCTGTGTCGGTTGCTGTCCCTTCTTCCATGACGTCAGATCATCAGGGGTATAAAACATGCAGCCGATGCCATTACATCAGTCTTTCTTGCCACGCGGTGCCCGAAGCAGAAGCAGTTCGCAAGTGCTGGTTGGCCGACTCCTGAAATTTTCGTTTTCGAGTTTCAGAACCGAAGTCTTCAACTAAAAGTTAAGTACCCCGGGAAACTTTTTCTTGCTCCTTACCGATGTTAGTAAAAGTTAATAATTGCATTACTTGTGGGAAGCAAATACCTCATAAGGATTTTCATTTGTACTGTATTCCTTGCCTAGGCCCTGATCATACCGTGCCTTGCTGTCGGTTTTGTGCTAGATTTAATCAACGCACTATTAAACGTCGGTACATTTTTGCTTCTAAATATTTTGGCTCAAGATTTAACTATCCAGAAATGACGTCTGTTAGCAATCCGACTACTGGAATACCTAAAAAACGCAAAGAAAAAGACAGAGACAGGCCGTCGAGGTCCAAAACTGATGACGATGCTTCTCCTAAGTCAGTTGCTAGTTCGCCTGTACTCAGTGAGGTGCTTTCGCAGCCCCTGATGCCTGCTACTTTTGATTCGCAGGCCTCTACTGAGACCCATTCGGAGTCCAGTATGCAGCGAGATGCTTTAAGTATTGAACTTGCGGATGTCTCTACCTTAGATGGGTCTGGAGCCGCTGTGCAGGCACCGGCTTCTGAGGGTGTTTTCAGGCCTAAAGATTTGTATATTAAACCGACACCATCTTCAAAACTAAGGCCAAAATCTACTTCTATGTCTAAAAAAACGATGCTTGGGCCATGTGTGCAGGCCCCTATGCCTAAAAAACAAGTGATCAAAATGGCTGAAGATTTAATTACCTTGATAAGGGGTAGCCAACCCCCTCCTGCTAAGAGGCCTAGGCAAGATATTGATTATGAATCTTCTGATCAGGATTCTATTTCTTCTGATTCTTCTACTGAACATGATTTATCTATACCTACTTATGAGGACTCTGACACAGAAGATTCCATTCCTTCTGCTTCTCCCCCCTGAGGATTTCTCTTTTGGGGAAACTTTACACGCCTTAAGGGAACATTTCCACTGGGAAAGTCAGGATTTCTCTGAATCTAAAAAGAGACTTAGGGATTTTCCTCTCCTTCCTCAACATAGGCCTTTGGCTATACCTCCTGTTCTAGACATTGTTGCTGATGTTTTTTCAGAATCTAGTATGACTCCTGATTCTCTGCCTCCGGCTCCTAGTAAGCCAGACAGATACTACAGGATTCCTGATTCCCACAAATTCCTTTTCAAAAATCCTACTGCTGATCCTGAAACCATTTCTCAGGGTCCCAAGGGCATTAAGGCCTCTACTGCTAAAAATCCTACCCCTTCTGATAGAGATTCCAGGGCGCTGGATAGATGGGGTAAGAAGGTTTACACGTCTGCAACCTTGGCAATCAGGGCTTTAAACTGTCAATTTCATATGCTTAAATATCAACAGCATATCATGGACTACTTAAACAGAAAATGAAGTTCATCTTTCTGTGTGGAAAATAAAGATTTGCAGGATTTATTACATTCAGCTGAACAAGTTGAAAAACCTACTTTGCAATGTAGTTTTGATTCCTTGGAGGCCTCTTGCAGGGCTGCTGTAACTGGATCTGTGCTAAGAAGGCATGCTTGGCTCAAAGCGCAAACTCTCACTGACCATGTTCAAGCAAAATTGTTGGATGCTCCTTTACAACAGGACCGTCTCTTTGGTAATAAGGCTGAAGAAGTGTTAAAAATGATGGAAGATAAAGCTAAATCTATGCAAACTGAAAGATTTCTTACAAGTGCAACCTCCAAGATTTAGTAGGCACTGGCCTACTAAGAACTGGTCCTTTCCAGTCCCCTCGAGAGCCACTCAAGTCAAATCAAGACATTCTAAAGGCCCCAGGTTTCAGTCACAAGGAACTTTTAGAACAAAACAATAGGGTGCCTCCACCTGCAAATCTGGAAACAACAAGGCACCTCCCTATGGTAAACAGTCTCAATGACTTCCGTCTACAATCACCAAGCACTTACCTTTTAGCCGCCCCTTTGGGGGGAAAACTGGCAATTCATAGTATCCCAGGAATACAGATTTCATTTCCACACGTTGCCAATCCCAAATGGATGGCCGGATCTGCCCCCAAATCAGTGGGCAGAGGCCCAGAAACAAGTTCTGTCCCTCATGAACATGGGGGCTATTCAACCAGTACCAGAAGAGGAAAAGGGACAAGGATTATATTCAAGACTTTTCCTGGTACCCAGAGAAGACAAATCATGGCGTCCAATTCTGGACTTATCCACTCTAAACACATTTCTGGACATTCCAAAATAAAAGATGCTGACTCTTCAACAGTTACTACCTGTGCTAGGCAAAGATGCCTGGTTGGTAACTCTAGACTTGAAAGAGGCTTACCTGCATATCCCAATCTGGGAATCTTGCAGAAGATACCTCCGCTTCAAAGCAGGCTACTTGCATTGCCAGTTCTCTGCACTGCCCTTTGGCTTATCTACTGTGCCCAGGGTCTTCACAAAGTGTCTGGCTCCAGTAATTGCATTTTGCAGGCAAAGAAATATTCAAATATATCTATACCTGGACGATTGTCTAATTCAGGCAGAAAAGAAGGACATTCTTCTAAAGCATCTGGCATTTGTAAAAAGGGTTCTGACTTGTCTAGGGTACACCATAAACAAAAAGAAATTACAACTGGTACCCTCTCAAAAAATTACATTCCTGGGTGCAAGCTTGAATACAACTGCCCAGATGACTTACCTTACGCCAGAAAAGCAAATTCAATTGGTGACTTACTTCAAACAGGTGGCCACAAAAACCCTGCTATCTGCAAGACAAATTCTGCAAGCTTTGGGGTTCATGGCCTCCTCCATTCTTCTAATTCCATATGCAAGACTGCATATGAGGAAACTGCAGTGGTACTTAAAAAGTTTATGGAGTCAACATTGCCACAGCCTGGAAACAATGATTCCTCTCATACCTTGCCTGCAACTAGAGTTCCTATGGTGGGCAAAGGCCTGCCACCAAAACAAGGGACTGCCATTCACTCCACCCCCTGCCGCCCAAACCCTAACTACAGAAGCATCAGACTATGCTTGGGGGGCATATCTGGCAGGAATTCCTCAGCAAACCTGTGATGGATGTCATTTTGGAGGCTAGAAGGCCTAGTACTAGAAAATCTTATGCTGACAAATGGAAAAGATTCTGTGCCTGGAACCAATCACAAGGAATAAGCACAGCAATGCCCAATATTCCTCATATTCTGCAATACTTGAGTTGCATCACAAGGGCCTGTCTTTTTCTTCCATAAAAATCCATGCCTCTGCCATTTCAGCTCATTACAACACAGAACCTCCCCTCTTCTCTCATCCTCTGCTAAAGCAGTATTTCAGAGGGGCCAAAAATTTAAGACCTCCCAGAAGAGCACCAACTCCTGCATGAGACATCAATTTTGTTTTGGAAAAACTCACTCTCCCTCCTTTTGAGCCAGCTGCTACTGCAGACCTAAAATTTCTCTCCTGGAAAACAGCTTTCCTTTTAGCAGTCACTTCAGCTAGAAGGATTTCAGAATTACAGGCTCTTGTGGCAGTGGAGCCTTTCATTATTTTTCATCCGGGCAGGGTGGCTCTCAGGACCAATCCATCTTTCATGCCTAAGGTGGTATCCAGTGTGGCTCTTAATCAGACCATTCATCTGCCAACTTTCTTTCCCAATCCACAGAACAAGGGTGAGCAGATTCTGTATTCATTGGATGTACACAGACAACTTAGATTCTACTTAAACAGGACAAAATCGCTAAGAAAATCTGAACAACTATTGGTGGCATTTGCTGCAGGGTCAGAGGGAAAGGCTATTTTAAAACAGACTATTTCCAAATGGATAAGTCATTGTATTCGTTTCTGCTATATGCACTATGGTAAACCTATCCCCAAGGGGATCAGATCTCATTCCACCAGGGCTGCTTCTACTTCTGCAGCCTTTCTCAGAGGGGTTCCTACCAGAGACATTCTAGAAGCTGCTACCTGGAGCTCAGTTCATACGATCACCAAACATTACCATTTACCTCTCTTCTCTAAATCCAGAGCTGGCTTTGCCACTGCTGTCCTGCAGGGCCTTATAGCTGCTCCTAATGCTGTATAAATCCATCCTCCCATCCATAGCTTTGGGATTCTACCCAAATGTAATGACTGCAACAGTGAAACACGAAGAACATAGTACAGTTGTGTACACTTACCATCAATGTAGATGTTTGAGTGTATTCAGTGTTACAGTCCTGGTTACCCACCCTCCAGCCCCCTGTTTTTCTTTTACTATACCTCTCCTTTCTTTTACTATGCTTAAAAGCCTTTTTGGTGTATTTGCTTTTGTTTGGAGGTATATTTTTATGTTTTAAATTATATATATATATATATATATATATATATATATATATATATATATATATATATTGCTCCCCCTTTGGGGGGCACCTGACATCTGGGGCAAGAAAAACTGATGTAATGGTATCGGCTGTATGTTTTATACCCCTGATGACCTGACATCATGGAAGAAGGGACAGCAACTGACGCAGGACCAAAGACTTTGTTAATCAGGCCAACTGAGGGCAACCTGCCAGCAGATTACCCAAATGTAATGACTGCAACAGTAAATACCCTCGAACATCTACATTTATGGTAAGTGTACACAACTGTACTATTCTCTCTTTCAGCCAGTTGGCTATCCATCTTACGACATAACTGGCTGGTGTAAACATGGATCCTTTCTTTACAATTCTGGGATACGATATCTCAATCTGTCCAAAGCATTTGATACCATAAATTGTATGAACAGCATAATCAATGCTGACAGCTTGCTTGAACCCCTCTCAAAGAGGTTAACAAGATTTAACAGGCATGGTCTCCCCTTGATGAAGCCAGTTTATTATGGGTCAAGCCTAATAAGATTATTAATTTCATAATTAATGAGAACCAATTTGATGCACTCCATGTATTTACAGATCAGTCTTATTGGTCTGTAATTTCCAGAGTCTGTGTTAGGATCACCATTGTGGAGGGGCATCATCACAGCAGTGCACCAGGATTTGGGAAGACGCCCTATGACATGTTTGATGCTGTTTATTAAGCATTTCAAGGCCTATGGAGAAAGTGTTTTTGGTCTTTGATAACACCTTAAGAACATGTTTCCTTAGTGATGATGGGGAGTGTAAGGGATTCTGGGACCAGTAGTGTTAAAATAAGGGTTTCAGAGATGAAGTTAATTGGTAAACTTATTTGTCAGTATATTTGTGATATCAATGGGGCTGGGGGGGTGTTATTAAGAAAAACTTCAGCACAGTGTTGAGTGTTATTTCTTAGTTTTAAGACATAGCTAAAGAAGGTCTTGCAGTTCACTTCAGAAGCTAGTCTCTGTTCATTGGTTGCTTTACTGGACCCTTATACTGTTTTTCATTTTTTTGTCATATTTTTACACTGTCCTTTACTGAGGAGTTCTAGTCTTGCTGTACATTTTAAGGAGCTTTTTGTCTCATCATGAAGTTTATTTATGTTGGTTGACCACAAGAAGAGTAGATTTTAAATGTCCCATTGTATTTGCCTCCAGTTAAGACTGCTTGATCTATGCATTTGTCTCAGATGACATAAAACTTCTTAGTGAAGTTGGCTGTTGTCGATGCCAACGATGGTACTGCTATGGCTAAATTCAAAGATTTCATCATGTAACTGTATAAGGTTTGCCCTTTTGAAGCCCTTAAATATAGAGACATTGTTTACATGGGGTGTGATGGTTCTGACAGTAAATGCCACAAGTTCTGACTTAATGATAAAGGTGAGAGACCAGAAGAGTCAAAAAGGTAGAGATATAGTTGGAATCTTGTTTTGTCCATGGTACCCTGATGTTCTAAGAGCCACCAAAAAGTGCTGTCCTCGAAAAACCAAACCAGGAACCTGACAAATGTGAGGTATGCACCTTCTCGCCAGTCAATTAAACATTAAAATAAGCCGCAACGTACTATGGAAGGCAGACTAATTGTAGAAAGCAGAAAATTTTATTGAAAATAGAGTTAAGTGGTTTTGTTCAGCATAATCTTATGGACTTTATCAGAACTAATTTGAACCATAAAAAGCACATCCATTAAATAATCAAGTAATGAAATCACATAACTCAGTCTACCAAATAGAAAATCGTTAAGAATAACTATTTAAAAGTTATTTTGAAAGCTTAAAATTAAGTAATTAAAAATCTCATCAGAAAGCAGCTAATAATGATCTTAAAACCATAAATAAATAAACAAGAAAATACATAAGAAAGTTGTAACAGCCAACACAAGTGAACCACTGAAACCTCATCAAAGCTTAAAGCTTAGCAGATCACAGTTTCAGAACATTACTAATGGAAATGGCATCATTTAAACCAGGTGTGGTATTAGCATCAAGTTTAATTTTCCATATAACTTCACTGTATTCCAACTTCGATTCCCAAAGGCTACCCCTTGGGTTAACAGGGACTTTTCCAGAATGAAAAAAAGAATTTATTTTGTTTTCATGACAAACCAATTTATGTTTATATGATGCATTGTTAGTGTTTTGGTTATTCAAGGCATAGTAGTGCTCATAGATTCTCTTTTTGAAAGCATGCTCAGTTTTACCCACATAATATGAGTGGCAGAAGTCACAGAAGGTCTAAGACCTCATTTTATGGGTCTCTGGGTATCTGTCATGGTGGGATGTGATTCCTGACAAATATGGAGAGACAACCACAGTTTCCACCAAACCTGATGTTACATTAGATGCATATCACAGGTAACAAGAGAGTACTATCTTTACATTTAAATTGTGTCTCTGCAACTACACATAGATGGACATGTTCCAGATACAGGAGTGTCTCGAGATCTGCCTATTTGTTATTGGGACTCCTGACACTGAAAAGAACTAGCTTAATGTGGTCTTATGTAGGGTTAGTGAATTTGCTAAGTTGGGATCTGCATTAGAAGGACTCTGCTGAAAAATGCACTATGGGAATAGCAAAGGCTTTAGCAAGTAAGAAGAAACCTTTGAACAAGGTATGCAGGCCATTCCTTGGAGTACAAGAAGAGCTATCAGTCATTTTATCCTAGGCTGATAAGTGCTGAAATCCTTTGGAATGACGGCAGTTATTAAGCCAGTTGTTGTCAATTATCTTCTCTTTACTCCTTTAAAGGAAAGATTCCACTCAGGACCAGAATCTTACCTGCATCTGTCACATGCATAGAAACTTTCTACATGTCTCTGTGTATATCCCTCATGGTTTTTAATCTCAAGTCATTCACTTCTCTACTTTGGCCCTGGAAAGGGTCCTTAGGGCCCTTGCAATGTCTGTGATTCTGGCACCTGAAAGGCAGCTGACAATAACCTCACCCTTGCTCAGTCTGCTGAGTGGAGAATTTGTATGCCTAATAACAGAGTCACCAGTCAATAAAACAATTTTGTCAGAAGCTAGTTTATGAATATTTGATTGGGAGCAAATTGGCTGTTGGTAACTTTTTATTGTGGGAGTGCTTGGATCAGGTGAGGTGACAGACTTCCACTGAGGACTCTTTCAAGTTGTAAGTGGCTTTGACAAGTATTTCCTTATGGCATCAGCATATAACTTTTTGTATTATTTTGGACAATGTAGTAGTGGTTGAGGTGAGGGATGTGTCTGTGTGATGCCGAGTGCATATTTTTAATTGTGAGAGAAATGCCTCTGTATTAGCTGGATATGTGCACTTATAACAAACAGTGTTTTGTGTTAAAAGGAGTTTATTATCATTAATCAAAAGACAGTTACTACACTGCCTTAGAATACCACATGCTGAGAGGCTGATAATGGAAGGAGAACAAATTAGACGGTCCCCCATATTATCTAGCTATAAGTGCACAAGAAAGAGATGCTGAGGGAGAACTACCAAAATAGTACTGGTGGTTCCAGTAGAGTGACAAACAGCATGTGGATGCTTCCAGTGCAGCTAGAATCAAATAAGAGAGTTTATGATAAACATAAGCTAATGCTGCCCTTGGCATATTGAGACAGATGTCAGCTAGGGGAAAATATGGCAGATGTTCTTCGTGTTTCACTGTTGCAGTCATCACGTTTGGGTTATCTGCTTGCAGTAGCCCTCAGTCTGCCTGATTAACAAAGTCTTGGGTCCTGCGTCAGTTGCTGTCTCTTCTTCCGTGACGTCAGGTCGTCAGAGGTATAAAACATGCAGCCGGCGCCATTATATCAGTCTTTCTTGCCATGCGGTGCCCGAAGCAGAAGCAGTTCGCAAGTGCCGGTCGGCCGACTCCTGAAATTTTCATGTTCGAGTTTCAGAACCAAAGTCTTCAACTAAAAGCTAAGTACCCCATTGGGGAAACTTTTTCTTGCTCTAAACCGATGTCAGTAAAAGTAAATAATTGCATTTCTTGTGGAAAGCAAATACCTCATAAAGATTTTCATTCTTACTGTATTCTTTGCCTACGCCCTAACCACGACATACCTCGCTGTTGGTTTTGTGCCTTATTTAAACCACAAACTATCCGTCATCGGTATATTTTCGCTTCCAAATATTTTGGTGCTCAGTTCAATTATCCAGATATGTCTTCGGTAAGCCATCCAACTACCGACATTACGAAAAAATGCAAAGATAAAGACAGAGACAGGCTGCCTAGGTCCAAAGCTGCCGACGATGCTTCTCCTAAGCCACTCACCAGTTCGCCGGTACTCAGTGAGGTGCTTTCACAGCCCCTGATACCCGCTACTTCAGATTCGTAGGCCTCTACTGAGACCCATTCGTAGTCCGGTATGCCGCGAGATGCTTCAATTGTGGAACCTGCGGATGCCTTTACCTTGGATGGGTCCGGAGCCGCAGTGTAGGCCTACTAACTTGCATGTTAAACCAATGCCATCTTCTTCTTCAAGGCCTAAAACTCGAACCATGCCTAGAAAACTGACGCCCAGACCGCATGGTCAGACCTCTATGCCTAAAAAACAAATGATAAGCATGGCTGAAGACCTTATTACTTTAATCAGGGGAAGCCAGCCTTCCCCCTCTAAGAGACCTAGGACAGAGTTTGCTTATGATACTTCTGATCAGGGTTCTGAAATTTCTGTTTCCTCTAGATGACCAGGCTTTACCTTTATCTACCTATGAGGATTCTGATGCTGAGGACGCTATTCCCTCTGCTCCCCCCCCCCCGGAGGATTTCTCTTTTGGTGAAACCTTGCATACTCTTAGGGAGCATTTTCGTGGGGAAAGTCAGGATTTCTCTGATTCTAAAAAGAGGCTTAGGGATTTCTTACTCCTGCCCCAGCACAGGCCTATAGCTATTCCTCCTGTACTAGACATTGATGATGATGCTTTTTCGGAATCTAGTTTGGCCCCCTGACTCTTTACCTCCTGCTCCCAGAAAACCTGATAGATATTACAGAGTTCCTGACTCTCACAAGTTCCTTTTCAAAAGTTCTACTGTGGATCCTGAGACCATTTCACAGGGTCCCAAGGGCATCAAAGCTACTACTACCAAAAATCTTACCCCCTCTGATAGAGACTCCAGGGCGCTGGATAGATGGGGTAAGAAGGTATACACTTCTGCAACTTTGGCCATTAGGGCCTTAAACTGTCAGTTTCATATGTTAAAGTATCAGCAGCATATTATTGGATTGCTTAAACAGAAAATTATGTTGATTCCTGATTGTGCTGAAAATCCTTTACAGGATTTAATGCATTCTGCAGAACGAGTTGGAAAACATACTTTGCAATGTGGTTTTGATTCACTAGAGGCATCTTGCAGGGCTGCTGTCACTGGGTCTGTACTTAGAAGGCATGCCTGGCTTAAGGAGCAATCCTTGCCAGATCATGTTAAAGCTAAATTACTGGATGCTCCCTTAGATCAGGACTGCCTGTTTGGCAATAAGGCAGAAGAAGTTCTTAAAAAGATGGAGGAAAAAGCTAAATCTATGCAAACTGTTAAAGATTTCTTCAAGTACAACCTCCAATATTATGTAGGCATTGGCTGTCTAATAATTGGTCCTTTCCTGCCTCTTCCAGGCCTTCTCAGTCCAAATCCAGATCCAGCAGAATACCCAGGCTTCAGTCCCAGGGTGCGGACAGGACTAAGCAGTGGGGGGGGGGCCTCTTCCAAATCTGGGAGTAGTAAAAATCCCCCATGGTAAAATGTCTCAATGACTTCATTTTAAAACTTCCAAGCACTTCTCAACTGACTGCCCTTTTGTGGGGAAAGATTGCTCTACATGCAAAAAACTGGGAGCTCATTACCAGGACAAATGTGTTTTAAACATAGTGTCCCAAGGATATAGATTTCACTTCCATACGTTACCAACCCCAAACGGTTGGCCAGATCTACCCCCAAATCAGTGGGCAGAGGCTCAAAAGCAAGTGCTCTCTCTTTTAAGCATAAAGGCTATTGAAACTGTACCAGAAGAGGAAAAAGGACAAGGTTTCTACTCAAGACTTTTCCTAGTACCCAGAAAAGACAATTCATGGCGTCCTATCCTGGATCTGTCTACTCCAACACCTTTTTGGTGATTCCAAAATTCAAGATGCTGACTCTTCACCAGTTGCTTCCTATGCTAGGAAAAGATGCCTGGTTGGCAACACTCGATTTAAAGGAAGCATACCTGCACATCCCAATCAGGGAATCTTGCAGAAGATACCTTTGCTTCAAAGCAGGCTACACGCACTATCAGTTCTTTGCACTGCCCTTTGGCTTATCTACTGCACCCAGGGTATTCACAAAGTGCCTAGCTCCAGTCATTGCATTTTGCAGGCAAAGAAATATTCAAATATATCTATACCTGGACAATTGTCTAATTCAGGCAGAAAGCCAGGACATACTTTTGAATCATCTGGCCTTTGTACAAAGGGTGATAACTTGTCTGGGGTACACCATAAAAGAAAAGAAATCACACCTGGTACCCTGTCAACAAATTATATTCCTGGGAGCAAGCTTGAATACAACTTCCCAGATGATTTCCTCATGCCAGAGAAACAAATTCATTTGGCAACCTACTTCAAACTAGTAGCCACGAAAACCCTGCTATCTGCAAGGCAAATACTGCAAGCCTTGAGATTCATGGCCTCCTGCATTCTTCTAATTCCATATGCAAGACTGCATATGAGGAAACTACAATGGTATCTAAAAAGCCTATGGTGTCAACATTCTCAGGATCTAGAAGCAATGATTCCTATCATACCTTGCCTACGCCTAGAGTTTCTTTGGTGGGCAGAGGCTTGCCACCAAAACAAGGGACTACCATTCACTTTACCCCCTGCCACTCAAACCCTAACAACAGACACATCAGACTATGCATGGGGGCCTCACCTGGCAAGGAAGTGCACTCAGGGCAAATGGAACCCAAGTCAAATGCACCTGCATATCAATCAAAAAGAAATGTTAGCTGTACAGAATGCTCTGACAGCCTTCAAGGACCACATTCTTCCAGGACAATTAATGGTAAAGACAGACAACACCACTGTTATGTGGTACATAAACAAGCAGGGGAGTACCCATTCTTACCCCCTCTGCAGACTAGCCATAGCATTGTGGAGCACAGCCTTGAGCTACCAAGTGCATCTACAGGCTCATTTCCTGCCAGGAAAACTAAATACACTGGCAGATGGACTAAGCAGAAACCTCATGGACCCACACGAGTGGAAACTGGAACCAAAGATTTTCAACATGTTGGCAAACAAATGGGGGAGCCCAGATATATACCTGTTTGCTTCCCCCCAGAACTACCAATTGGACAAATTTTGCACAAGGACTCCCCACAAATAAGCTTGGAAAGTGGATGCTTTGTCCTTCAGCTGGAAAAATCTATCAGTTTATGCCTTTCCTCCTCTGCCTCTCCTCTCCAAAGTACTGCTAAAGATGAAACAGGACAAACCAAGGACGATATTGATTGCACCAGAATGGCCACGCCAACACTGGTACCCCCTCTTGCACAGTGTGTCACTGTTGGCCCCATGACAAATGCCTCTGACCCCTACCCTGTTGTCTCAGCAGGAGGACCAGATTCTGCACCCTCACCTTCAAACCCTGAACATAGCAGCCTGGCTAATTACCTAATCTCTCCCTTACCATCCCTCAGTAAACCAGTGATGGATATTTTAGAGGCAAGGAGGCCTAGTACTAGATGGGGATGACAGCACGCCTGTAACAAGAAAAGAATTTCAACAGGTAATTGTGCTGTTAACCCAGGTCTTAGACAATACTTCTAATTTGTCGCTTAAACAAAGCGACTTACTTGGGAACCAGAACATGTTGAAAGAGCAGTACAGAGACAGAAACGGGTCGGTGTGTTACAGCGTGGAAGGGTTACCACAGCGAGAGAGAAATGGCAGCTCTGAGGTTAACAAACAGCAGAAAACGGCTAAAATGGACAATAGAGTTCATGTAACACCTGAAATCAGGTGTAACGTAAAGGACAATCGAGGTACAGTTAATTTTAACTTTAACTCGTGGAGTAACAAACGTTTTAACTTTAATGAATGTACATTCAACCAGGACTATGAACCATTTGATGAAACTTTTAAATTGTTTAAAGATAAATTGTATATTTTAAAATCTAATCAATTGGAAATTGATTATTTGAAGGAATGCATTACTACTGAAAGAATACCTAAAGGATTGAGAATAACAAAATATCCAAATAATGTGAAGTTTAATTCGATGTTGTATAAGCAATTGACTGAACTGTTTAACAAGACAGGTATTGAAATGTTAAAACACATGGTTAGCAACTATGAGACACAGAATGAAAGGCTTATTGCTGAAACTAATGAATTGCACACTAGATTATTTGAAGTTAACAAAGAAAGTTTTGATACTAGAAAATATGACAATTTATTTAAAGAAATTGATAATTTCTGTGACAAAGTTATTAATAGAAAGATAAAGAAATTGGACAGGGACCTGCATGAGTACAACAATGGCAGGGCATACCCAATTTTTAATAATTTCAACAAATTTAATGAATCCAGGTTGCAGGTTACAGGAAACATGAATAATGAACATCAGAGAAGTGGGGGTGACAACCATACAACACACGAATCCCCTTTAGAACAGGAAGGGGTGAGGAGGAGCGAGAGGATAGCCGAAAAAATAAGGAAACATTCATACCAGAATCCCCTGCCACCCAGGGAAAGAGGGGGAGATTTCAGGGGAGGACACATGTATATTGACAAAAGAGTTAAGTATTTTGTCCGATTCTGGTAGTAGTATTAATGATGCCCTTGAATCTAACACATCTTGTATATGTCGGAAGGATAATTTCACTATATATAATTTTACTGACAACACTATAGATGAAGTTTATTTTAATTTATTTACAAAGGGTTTTCATTTTGTGCCCACCAAATTTGGGTCCAAGGTCAACACATTGATTGACATTAAACTATTTATAAGGCAGTTGAATTTGAATGTTTATTTCAAAGGAAAAAACAACATGAATGAGAGGTTACACAGAAAAAGTACATTCAACCCCCCCGTTAACCCTGTGTTGAAAGTCTTTGAAGAAATGGTTGAAAGAGATGTGAGACAAATTTATTCTCACAATGACTACAACAATAAAAATAATAACTGGACAGAAGAGGAAGAATTATTATTAAGAAAATTAAGAGAAGAAAAAATTAGAGTGATGAAACCAGATAAAGGGGGAGGGGTAGTTTTGATGTACCAGGAATTGTATGAAAACTACATACACAATATTGTACAGGACTCTGATCATTATATGATAGTATCCCGTAATGAAATAAACATTGCGTACTCTAAGATTAACTATTATTTAATGGATCATCTGCTTCAAGGTAGCATAGATGAAAAATTGTATAATTTTTTACATGTAGAAAATCCACGGCTTCCTGTTATATTTGGGATACCCAAAGTGCATAAGGGGTTAGAACCACTCAAATTCAGACCCATTGTAGCTGGAGGGGCGAGTATCATTGAACCCCTGGCTATTTTTGTGGATACAAAATTGAAACATTTTATTAACTCGGTTCCACACATCAGTAGGGATTCGTGGGAATTTTTGAGAAATATTCCAACAGAGAAAGTTGACACTGAGTTATACTTTGTCACCATAGATGTGGTGGAATTATTTCCGAGTATCCCTCACAAGATCAGGCTGGAATGGTTTAGTGATATTCTAAGTATGGAATCTGGATTAAATGGTAATATGGTTAATTTAATTATAGATTTCACAGAGACAGTACTGACGAACAATTTTGTGTATTTTAATAGTGACCATTTTCAACAAAAGAAAGGAGTTGCGATGGGGGCAGCATGTACCCCCATTTATGCAAACTGTGTGTTATACTTTTGGGAGAAAAAATATATTTTTAATACACCATGGAAGCAATATATTTTATTCTACACCCGTTTTTTGGACGACATTTGCATTTTTTGGAAAGGGTCTAAGTTAGCATTCTTTCAATTTTATGAATATATTAATTCTTGTACTGAATTTTTGAGATTTACCTACACCTTCGATGAAACAAGTATTAATTATTTAGATGTAACTTTATACAAGGACTCACATAATTTTTTGCATTCAAAATTATTTAGAAAATCCACCTTTTCTAACACATATTTACATTTTCAAAGTGGACACCCTTTTTTTCAGAAAAAGGGTATAGTAAAGGGACAGTTGATAAGGGCATCAAGGATGACGAGTGAAGAGGGGATGTTTTTGGAGGAGGTCAAATTTATAAAGAAACTTTTTCTGGAAAGGGACTACCCGGATTCATTAATACAGACTTTAATTGAGGAAGTGACAGTTGGGAGAAAAAACAAATATTTTCCATTATTAGGACAGAAAGATGACACGATGGTTAATAAGAAGGAAAGAGAAAAGGAAAATTATAGCCAAGCTATGGTACACACTTTTTCGGACACTTCCAATATTGTGGAAAAAATTATTAATAAATATTGGCCAATTTTGAAAATGAACAACGACATTAGTAATTATATCCCTAATCACCCCACCTTCATTAGAAAAAGAGGAAAGAATTTAAAAGATTTATTAGAGACAAATGAACTAAACAAGTCACGGAATTCTAACAGTAAGAAAGGTACATACAAATGTGGGTCCTGCGGACAATGTGAACACATTTTAGATAGACAGGAGATTAATATTACATCACAAGTTGGTTCCATACAGACACTACAATTGTGGTACAAAAGGTATTGTATATATTGGAACATGTACGGCTTGTAATAGTTTTTATATAGGGAAATCTACACGTACCCTAAGAAAAAGAATCTATGAACACTCATATGAAATAAAAAAAGGGAAGGAGTCTAATGCGTTCTACAAACATTCATTGACATGCAAAAATATGAATATTAAATTTACGGTCATTGAGCAGGTAGTGATGGATCCTAGGGGGGGCAACTGGGAATCAAGGGTTGAATATAGGGAACTTTTTTGGCAACTAAAATTGGATGCCAGTAGACCCCCCGGATTGAATGACAGCATTAGCATACAGAGTGTGTTGAGATTAAGACAGGCTAAATTATAAACATTTATAAATAATTTAAATATGTTCCTTGATGTATTTTCATTTATATTTTATGTGAGTTAGATATTTATTTGGCTGTTTTTTTGCCTGCCCTGATTTCAATTTTTACTGTGCAGAATACATATATTTTTAAACACGATACTAGTAATTTCAACAGTATAGTTAGGTTGAGTATTTAGGACTATGCATTACTTAGGGGAAATGTTTTACATGTATTATGTCCACTTAGTTAGAGGTGTCTATTCAGTAAAAAAGTATATCTTTATATACACACACATGCATTTTTTATTTTTCATTTGTCAGTAGGAAAACTTTTTAAACTTGTATATTCTTGTATACCATTGCAAACATATACAATACACATTTTTACACGCAATACTTTTTTTAACAGCATTTAAACTTGTATAGCAATGTATTGCTTTAAGATGAGCAGCAAATGTAATTAGATGCAATTAGTGTATTGATTGCTTGTAATATATAAGAGGAAAGGTTATGGAGGATTTTTTAGTTCTGAAGAAGCTTTGTCATTGTAACAAGGAGAAAGTGCGCTCAACTGAAATTTGTGCTGTCTGTTTTTATGGTTATTGAAATCGACGGTGGAGTTACTTGTCTTTGAAATAAATTTGGAATACATTTCGTGAAGGTTCCTGGTTTCTGCCTTGATCTGTTTTTGTTCGAGGCCTAGTACTAGAAAATCTTATGCTGAAAAATGGAAACGATTCTGTGCCTGGAACTAATCTCAAGGGATAAGCACAGCAGCGCCCAACTTACCTCAGATTTTGCAATACTTAACAGAGATGCTTCACAAGGGCCTTTCTTTTTCCTCCATCAAAATTCAGGCCTCAGCCATTTCAGCTCATTATAACACAGAACCTCCCCTCTTCTCTCATCCACTGCTCAGGCAGTTTCTCAGAGGGTCCAAAAATTTAAGACCACCCAGGAGAGCACCAACTCCAGCCTGGGACCTTAACGTTGTATTGGAGAGACTCACTCTTCCTGCTTTCGAACCAGCTGCTAGTGCATATTTAAAGTTCCTTTCTTGGAAAACAGCCTATCTGAGTTACAGGCCCTTATGGCAGTGGAGCCTTTCATCATCTTTCATGCGGACAGGGTGTCCCTCAGAACTAATCCCTCCTTCATGCCCAAGGTGGTATCCAGTGTGGCCCTCAGTCAATCCATTCATTTGCCAACCTTCTTTCCTAATCCACAGAACAAAGGGGAATGGATACTGCACTCCTTAGATGTGCACAGACAACTTAGATTTTACTTGGACAGGACTAAACCTCAAAGGAAATCTGAGCAACTGTTGGTGGCATTTGCTGCAGGAGTAGAGGGGAAGGCTATTTCAAAGCAAACCATTTCTAAATGGATAGGCCACTGCATTCATTTCTGCTATAAGCACCATGGAAAACCTATCCCCAAGGGTATCAGACCCCATTCAACCAGTGCTGCATCTACTTCTACAGCCTTTCTCAGAGGTGTCCCTACCAGGGATATCCTAGAAGCTGCTACCTGGAGTTCTGTACATACCTTCACCAAGCATTGCCATTTGCCAATTTTCTCTAAAGCTAGAGCTGGCTTTGCCACTGCAGTCTTGCAGGGGCTTATAGCTGGTTCTAATGCTATCTAAATTCCTCCTCCCATCCTTAGCTTTGGGAATCTATCCAAATGTGATGACTGCAACAGTGAAACATGAAGAATATAGTATAGTTGTGTACACTTATCATAAATGTAGATGTTCGAATGTATTCACTGTTGCAGTCCTGGTTACTCTCCCTCCAGCCCCCTGTCTTTTTTGGCTATACCTCTACTCTCCTTTACTATGCTTAAAAGCTTTTTGATGCATTTGCTTTTTTATTGGAGGTATATATGGATATATATATATATATATATATATATATATATATATGTGTGTGTGTGTGTGTCTGTGTATATATATATATATATATATATATATATATATATATATATATATATATATATATATATATATATATATATATATATATATATATGTTTTATTGCTTCCCATTAAGGGGGCACCTGACATCTGGGGCAAGAAAAACTGATGTAATGACGTCGGCTGCATGTTTTATACCCCTGACGACCTGACGTCATGGAAGAGGAGACAGCAATCGACGCAGGACCCAAGACTTTGTTAATCAGGTCAACTGAGGGCTACTGCAAGCAGATAACCCAAATGTGATTGTGCAACAGTGAATACACTCGAGCATCTAAATTTATTGCAAGTGTACACAACTGTACTTTTGGGAGTTATTAGGCCATTTGTTAAAGTCATGTATCCTCTGTTTATTCCTAGGCATTACTGCTGATGAAGGAAGGATTCCACTCAAGCAGAGTATTACCTGCATCTGTCACATGTATAAAACGTTTTGGCATGTCTCTCTGCATGTCCTTTATGGTTTCACACTTCATCATTCACTCCCATATGGACCACTACCATGTCATAATGATGCTATAATTTTCTCAGAAAAGAGTGGATCTTGAGGGCCGTTGTAATGCTTGTGATCTTACCACTCAAAAGGCAACTGAAAAATAACTTTATCCTTGTCCAGACTGGTGAGTGGGGAATCTGTATGCCTAACAACTGAGTCACCAATCCCTAAAACATTTTTAGAAGGTAGTTAATGAATACTTGATTGGGAGAAAATTGCCTTTTGGTTTCTTGTTGATGTAGGTGTGAGTGAAGCAGATGAGCTGAGGGACTTTTGCTAGGGCCTATTCTTTCAAGTGCTAAGAGGCTTTGGCAAGCATTTCTTTGCAGCAGTAGGACGTGACATTTTTTTTTGTGTTCTGTTGGAAAATTTGGTAGTGGTTAATGTGAGGGTGTGACTGTATGATGCTCATTGACTATTAGTTGCTAGAGGGATGACTCCATATTAGCTAGGTATTTTCACCTCCACAGATAGATTTCTGTTCACCTCCACATATAGTTTTCTGTGTTAAGTAGCAGTGCATTATCAGTGAGCAAAAGGCAGTCACTACACTGCCTTAGGATACCAAGTGTTTGGAGGCTGGTGACAGAAGGGGAAGAAGTTTTTTGGGGTTCCATATTGTCTAGAACTTTGAATGTTAGCTGGCTATGTGCACAAGGAGGCCAAAGGAGGGCTGGGGAAGTAGTACAGATTAGGATCAGTGGTGACCAACAGAGAGTACAGTCAGAAGCAAATTAGAGCAACCAAGCAAAGGTAAGCAAAAGCTAATGCTTCTCTAGACAAAATCGAGCAAGCAGTCAAACAAGTGAGCAGGTAGTAGTTTGGGAGTACTGATTAAAAGAGAAAAAATGAAAATGTACTTACTACACATTGTTCAGCTACAACTACAGTGGTGCTGCATAGAGCACAGCTCAGCACAGGGCTACACAATAAATGCCAATTAAGTAAAACAAAAGAGCCAGCTAGAAAAGAACAGTGGTGCTCATAAACTCAAAAATGGCAGCAATTAAATTTCTACCAAAATAATAGCTATTGCATTTTCCAATATGGTCCCCAAGCCTGCCTAAAACAAGCTGTTCCTTAAGAAAAATGTGGTTTTAGTTTAAATGTCCCAAAATCAGTTACAGTATCCAGGTGCTCTCGTAGTGTAGAAGCGACTAAGTAAACATTGTCAAATTAGGTGAAAAAGTTTTAATCCAGTGCACAGAGGCACATCTCAGTGTAGACCAGTGTAAATGATGGCAGTAAGTAAAAATTAAGTGAAACAAAATAAATTATCAGAAAACAATCCTGGTAGAGCCAGTGGTTCTCAGACATTTTGCAAATGGCAACAAGTTAACCCTCTCTCACAAGAGTAGAACTGCTACAGTTTTCAAGATAGCCCCTACCTAACACATGGCTAAACAATTGTTTTTCATGACAAATGCAGTTTTACTTTAAATGCTTCAAAGTGAGTTACAGTAGTTTAAAATTGCTAAACCAAATCAAGTGCAATATTTACTTTCAAGGTATAGACGTTACTTTCAGGGTATAGAAGGTGCTCAGACAAATTATAAAATCAAGTGGAAAATGTCTTAATCCAGTGTACAGAAGAGCATTTCACAGCAGACTGGCTACATCTTGAATATTGTACACAGCTATAGCAATGGTAGCCTTTGTGACTCAGGTGCTTTCTTTATAGGTTTAGGAAGTTTGCCAGGATAATATCACACACAGATAATTCCTGTGTTAATGCTGCAAGAAAATTATCGGTAGTCCTCAGAAAGTAGAATATAGTAAGGATTGAAATAAATGGAAAGCTTAGATGTCATTAAGAAGGAACTAGATTCAACACTATTGAGTGAATAATGTGGTTATTGTAAAATAAGATAGGCTCTATGGGTACACATCTGAATAAAGTGTTTTAAAGAGATCACTACTTACTGCTTACAGCTAAAGGAGGTGCCGGCAGTGCTGAATGCTTTCTTTTCAGTACTACATGGATACTAAAGATTCAGATAGAGTGGGGTGTCCAACATTTTGGCTTGCTGGGGCCGCATTGAGTGAACAGAAATGGTCTTGGGGCCGCATATAAAATATATCATGTAGTTAACTCTTTCGTTGCTCGGGAAGACCACAGTCGACCTCCTGACTGTACTGTAGGTGCATTTGAACAATGAATAAATGTAATAAATGCCCAATATTTGCCTTAAAATTCTAATTCTCTAATCTAACAGTTAACTGTAACATCTTAGTTAATAGATCTATATTTATATATATTTATATATATATATGTATATATATATATATATATATATATATATATATATATATATATATATATATATATATATATATATATACACACATCTGTGTATATATATATATATATATATATATATATATATATATATATATATATATATATATATACACATCTATATATCTATGTTGTTGTGTCTTTCGGCTTATCTCGGTTATGGGTCACCACAGTGGAACTCCGGTCTGCTAATGTTTGGTAGTGGATTTTTACATGCCGAGTTACCAGCCCTGATGCACAACCTTCAATGAAGGTACGCTCATTCATGCATGCCTCCACACAGAAGACGCTCTAGCTCAGAATCGAACGGGACAACGTCTTGCTGTGAGGCGACAACGCTACCGCAGCACCACTACCGCGGGTCATCTATATATCTAGATACATCTATATATCTTTATACATCTATATATCTATATACATCTATATATATATATATATATATATATATATATATATATATATATATATTTTTTTTTTTTTTACAAATAAACATATTCACTACAGCACTAGCATTTCTCACTGGGAAAACCATTCCAGCAGTCCAGCTACGTAAAATGTCAACATCAGCAGTCCTACAGTACTATAATCCACAAAAATAACCCAACAAATTTACAATAAATAAAGAATTCACATTACTGACTTAATAAAACAATTCTGAATAAGCAACAAGAGGGTCTCACCCAAACAAATAACTGGTGCCAGAAATATGACCTCAAACTAAATGCCAACAAATGCATCATCATCCCCTTTGAGGAGAGTGATGTCCCCACAAATTATCACATTAATAACAATGTTGTAAACACGCAATAAGTTGTATGGTACTTGGGCACCCAGGTTGATAGAAACCTGACTTTTGACCACCACGTTGTCTCCGTTGTAAGGAAAACTTTTTACAAGGCCCGCTTCATTAGTAAGGGTATCTCATCCAGGGACAAGGAGGTCATAACATCCCTGTATTCTTCCTTTACAAGAGCCATTATTGAGTACAATGCTCCTTTTGGCATGTGCCTCAGCAAAACACCCTGCCAAAAGAAAGACACCACCATTTCTGACAAAAAAAGTCAAAGGACTAAGTTCACTTAGTTATCCAAACAGTATAAAAAGCTTCTTGCTTTCCTCTGTCTCTTACTGGCCCCTATAAATTTCATCACTGGCTTGCTTTCCAGGCTAAGAAAGATCCTGCCTTAAGAGACTTCCTCTACCTCAGAAATACTGGTTATACTTAAAACGCTCACTACAAAGACCACAGCCTTCACTGCAACATAAACAAGCCACTTTTTATGTACAGGTTCTTGACACAAAAACCTTCAACTTCTGTAAAAAGCTCCTCTCATTATTAAACAATGTAGTTCAGCAACACGATGGCTGGATGGATAACCATAAATGTAGTCCTTGGGTAAGTAGCATAGCCTTCATCAAACCAGATGGAAAATCCACATACTAACCTTTCCCAGCTGGGTGGCTAAGATCTAATATTACTCAAGTCTAGTTGTCCAAGAAGGAGGGGCATGTTTAATTAAGAATTCCATTTGCAAAATTATATTCAGTCTTCTTCTTCTTATGGCTTTTTCCCAGTTAGGGGTCACCACAGTGGATCACCGTCCGCTCATGATTGGCGGTTGAGTTTTACGGTGTCGAGTTGCCAGCCCGGCACCCAACCTTCCACAGAAGGCACACACTCACACCTAGGGCCAATTTAGTGTGTCCAATCCACCTATAGCATGTCTTTGGTATGCGGGAGGAAACCGGAGCACCCGGAAGAAACCCACCTGACCACAGGGAGGACATGCAGACTCTGCACAGAAGGCACCCCAGCCGAGGATCGAACCGGAGAACCTCTTGCTGTGAGGTGGCAATGCTAACCGCTGCACCACTGTGGCCACCCACAAAATTATATTCAGTATACATATTAAATCTCTCTCTCTTACACACACGCGCACACACACACACACACACACACACACACACACACACACACACACACACACACACACACACACACACAAGCCCCTACTTGTAAAATAGGCAACCTCAGTAATCACATGACACCCACTTACTGAATGAAATTGTCTGGAAGTCAAAATATCTGAAAAAAAAATCATGGTAGAGATGGATTCATCCATGTAATTTCCCACCACCAAAAGGACCATCAATAAATCAACAAACAACTGCTCGGCAAAAAGTAAATCAGTAAGAAAACCATAAACTATAATGCTACATACTGGTGTAAACATATAACTTGTCAATCCCCAGGTTAATCCATACCAAAAGATTGTTTCAGAGCTTCATCTATGTACAAACAGCTTTCTCCTAAAAACTTTACTCATTGATATTTGCCTTGCTGTAATTATAACTGTAAAAAAAAAAATGTTTTTAAGTTTATTCTGTACCTCAATGATTCTCACTGTTATGAGATGTAATCTCTGCCATATTGTATGAGTACTACATCCATAATTTTCTGTCTCTCTCTCTCATGTATTGTATTATATTGCTTTGTGTTATTTTTGGAGCTTTTCTCCCCGGGCCCCCGCTGAAAATGGACCTGTGTCCAGTCGGACTTTCCCGGTAAACAAATGTAAAATAAAAAATAAATAAATAAAAATAAACTTCCCTCCAATCTAAAGCCATTTGACATTCAAACATTTTAATTTGTGAAGAAGTTACACACAGACTGACAGTTTACTGAGCTGTAATGCTGACCTTCGCTTTTGAAAACAACAAATTTCCAGACTTTGGCAATAGCTCAAAGTGTAGAGAGGATTATTTATTTATTATATATTTATTTATTTTTGGAAAACATCTTTAAAACTGTTAAATTGATTACACACCCAGAAACGCAGAAAAGTTATTGTGATTATGTAAACCACAGACTACTGCAAGAAATCAAAGTCACATTAGCACTCTGTTTATGTCCGAACAAGATGAATCATACCTGTCAATTCCAAAAGAAGTAAAATAGCTTAATAAGAAGGTTATTTGCAAGGTTGCATGGCAGTTGATATTGGAAATAAGCAGAGATATTAAAAAGGCTCTGTTTTTCATAATTATGCCGAAAAGTCTTCCAAGGTAAATACAACTTCTGATTTAGTATGGAACCATACCTCTCAGCCTTAGAGCAAGAAATCTGGACAAAGCGAAAAATAAAAGTGGGACACAGGCCCAAAAATAGTTATGCATCACAGACACCATTGAACCAACTGTAGCTGCAAACATTATACATCAGTTATAATCTTTCTATCCCATTATTGTCAGTTAAACATTATATGGTTCATTCAGTCCTGTCTTCTTTTGCATCAAAGAAAACCATGCTTTGAAATGACAGATGCATTAAAAATAATAAATAAAACACATTGCATCAACATCCTGCAACTTCCTACTTGCAAGCAACCACAGAGCTTTCACTGAAACTAGGGCTGCTTGTTTCCCCAAAATTACAGCTCTCCCTAATTAAGTCTAATAGTATACAATCTGCCAGTATCTGGACTACCGGAAATAAATTAAATTATGGCCTGTAAATTGAAAGTACACTTTGTTTAATTAAACTATATTTCTAAGCCCACTTACTAAATATTTTCATTAACATCCCAATATCCATTTCCAGGTCACTTTACAAGACATTGGCAGTGGTAGACTTGGCATCCTTCAGAACCCCACAGGCCCACGCTAATACATTGTCCATTAAATGTAAATATCCATCCACTGTAAATGGCAAGAAGCTATGTCTTAAAAAATCTACTTCTGGCATGCGTACCCAAATATTAGGTTTTGAAACAAAGAAACATATTCTCCACAGTCCGTAAGTCTCTGTCTTTAATAATCATCTACTGTTGCAGCACTCCCAACACATAAGCACACACATACACACTAAAATCCTCAACATTTAAAAAATGACATTGTGATTGTGCCTACTTGATTTGCCAGTATTGATGATCCGCCAAAGCTATGCTTACTGTTGTCCAATCTACCACTGCTTAGAACCCACCAATGAAAAAACAGTACTAGGTGCTTTTTTGTTTGAAAAAACAATACAACTTTATATGCTACAGTCCCACATAGTCAGTCCACTACTGACCCATTAACCCTAGGCTGCTGTTTCATTCTTACTCCCTGGAACTGCATTACCTTGGATGACTACTTTTATTTCCTAAGCAAAAGACACAAATTGGAAGATGAGGCAAAAATCCAGACATTCTTTGAAAATCCATACAGTTAAGAGGTATGAGTTCATGTTCAATACAACACTCTCCCTGTCAGGAAAGCTGCAATTTAATGAAAGTGTACTCTTAATGAAGGATATATTTGTGAGCTAACTTGTTTGTGTTCAGTAGGTAGACTGATCATTGTTAGCCTCTTTGTGCATGCATCTCTCTCTCTCTGTCATGCACACATATACACACATACACACACACACACACACACACACACACACACACACACACACACACACACACACACACACACACACTCTTCTACTTTCACGCACACAATTCTGCTTTCATGCATGCACTCACTCACTCCTTACTTACCTATTAACACAGGTAATTGCTGTCCCTTTCAAAGGCAACAGCGGTAAATCCATACATGAGTCCCTCTTCAGCGAGAACACACACACACACACACACACACTGATTGTTCGTTGCAAAATAATGGCGTAAACACACTGACCCTTTTTTGGCTCAAAAACAAAACTAGAAGGGTGCTTTGGTGCATGCGCACACCGACATTAGCGTTACAGGTCACAGGAGCGAAAAACACAAAACAAAAAAAGTGTTTTGGGGCATGCGTACATCGATGTTGCCGTTAGAGGTTGAGGGCCGCATGGAAGAGCTCTGAGGGCCGCATGCGGCCCACGGGCCGCAGGTTGGACACGTCTAATCTAAAGCAAGATGTATCTTAGAAATGAAGACATTAACTGTAAAGATTTTCAGAAAAGTTTAGAAAACTAGTTACAGAAACACCATTGTTAAAATATTATATGATTAAGCTATTTATGCTGTATGTTGATGTCTGTCAGAATGGTACAACAGCTTTGATCCTTTAAGAAAATATACCAGTTGCTGTGGGTCTGAAACATTTACAGATGCACAAAGCTATTTGCTCAGAGAGAGAAAAAGAGCTGTTAGAAATAGTGTGTGAATGTGGGATTCAGTGGATCTGTCTGTGTTAAAAAAAAAAATAAAATAAAAAAGTTCAGATTAAAACAGACCAAAGGCTCTATTCAAAGCTTGTTAGAGGAACAGGTAATGGTTTGAAGAATGTCCACCAGTGAAAGAGTTTAATTTGTAAGAGAGAATACTGTGTTAAGTGAGGGCATGGTAGAATGGAAAAGATTATGGTTAGCTTTAAGTAACACCTGAAGGGACAGTAGTATCAGAAATGAAACAGGCCATTTAAGAAATGCATTTTGATGAAAGTGGAAATGTAAGCAGATAATTGAAAATGTATGTACAGTCACTTTTGTACACTTACTTTATACAACACGGCATGTAGTGCATACAGTGTGTGCTGTACATCCTTGCTATTTTTGCCTGTTTTAAAATAAAAACCCTTATAGACTTTTAATTTGACCTTTGTAACTTCACCAAAAAGTTCATTGAAATTTTCCCGTAGTGATGTCAGTGGAGGAAGTACAATGCGGCTGTGTCCATAGACATGCATGCATGCACCACAGTGCATGAGTGAGAGACCATCAATTAAAGTCTAGGGCCTCACCACCACAGAAGTCCTTGAATTACTTCAGCAAGGGAATTTGTACAATTGTGTGGGTGTGTACTTAGTAAAATGTTTATGAAGCTTTTAATTAAAAATATTCCATCTAACTCTAGTTGACTATGGTGGAAAATACATTGAGACACTTGAGTTACAAAGTGTTGTGATGTATACCAAGAGTACAATTGTACATTATAAGAATAGGGCAGGGGAGGAGTTGAGGGCATAGAGCCAGGTTTTAAATAATCCTGAAGGGGGGGGGGGGTTGGGAAGGAGTTGGCAGTTGGGGTCAGAGGGGAGCAAAGTAGGCAAAGATGCTACATCATCAGGAGTCATTGCCCTACACATGAATAGTACAGGGGGTTTAGAACAAGTCTGGTCAGATAAATACTGATCTGCAGAAGTACAGACAAAATCAATATAAAAGTAATATGCCAGCAAGTTTCACTTAGAGTGTGGTTAATAATATCAATTCAGAGAGTCAGTCAGCACATTGACACAAAAAGAATGGTTGTCAGGTCCACAAAACATCCAGACGTAGATGTACATATATGAATAGTTAATGTAGCTAGGGGAACAATTATGTACAAAATATATCATAATTATTGGAGGCAGGCATGGCAGGTAGGTTATTATCCTCGCAAATAGGGTAATCCCTGAAAGACAAACAAAAACATTACAGACAGCACTATGATTCTACAATAATTTCAATATTTTTCTCTACTTCCTTTTTACTCTTTTAAGGTAATTGAATGGAACTAGATTCATTGAGGAGGTGTTTCTCATGGAGATGGTTTTTCACTTAAAGAATATTAAATGTTAAGTTGTCTATCTCGCCTTAGTTTCTTGCTTGTTGGGATCGGAGCTGACCTTCTGCTCCGACTTGGCCATCTTCTATAGCTCGAGAGCTGTTTACTGACTCGAGGCTATCCATTATCCCATGATGCCTAGCGCTAGCTACCCAGATCTCGTTTGCCGCTTCAGCTGTGAGGTTCGTTCTTACTGGCTCAGGCTCTTGTAAGTTAGTTTAATACTTTTCTAGTGAATTAGGGGTTCTTTTTTAATAGTTTAGTCTTTCAACATTATCGTTAATTAGCTTGTTGTAGTTTTAGTGTTATTGTATTTTTCCCTTAGAACTCATTTAAGTTAGAGACTTCTTCCTCTCCCCCCCCTTCCCCTTTCCTATCTCTACTTATTGTAGCATTTTATCTTTAGATTTAGTCTTCTCTTTTACTTCATAGGTAGCCGTTTAAGTTAGAGGCTTCCTATTAAAAAAAAAAAAAAAAAAACTTCTTGACTGTAGTTATTGTGTTTGTGGTAGATTAGTGTTTGTAGTTTTTTGTTGTTGGGCCTTTGGCCAAAGACTTTCTGTGTAGGACTAGATATGTCTAAAGAATCCAAAGTGTCTCGATTCAAGAAGTGTGACTCATGCTGTCAGAAAATGTGTCTGACAGATGGGCACACTTCGTGCGTCTATTTCTTAGGCACAGTGCACCTGCAGGACTCTTGTTCTGTATGCCACGCATTCAGTCCAAGGGTTCTGCAGAAGCACAAAAATAAGCTGATATTAAGGGGTCTGCTTAAGCCCCAGGATTCACAGGTCAAGGCTCAGCCAGTGAAATCTCCTAAACCGACCAAATCGTCGGCTCCCAGCTCAGAGCCGTCATTGGCCCAAACATTACCGACTACCTCGGTTCCGGCTGGAACCGAGGAGGCTGCTTCCCAGTAGGCTCCACCAGCATCTTCGGAGTCATCTCGGACCCACAAGAGACCGAAGTCCCCATCTCTAGAGTCGATACATTCAGCCCCTCAGTCTCCCCTGTTGCAGAGTGACCGCAGTCACAGATCCTCCCACTCCTCTCAGTCCTCTAGACTCTCGGACCACGACGTGGAGAGAGTGGTCAGTAGGTTGTTGAAGTCGCAGTCACTGGCCAAAATGTTATCCAGCCCTCCTCAACAGGTGTCAGCTCTGCCCGCTTCCATCGATGTTCCTCCTCCGACTCCTCTGAGCTCGGAGCCGGAGTTTGTTGGGGTTCGAATGGTGGATCCATCGGCACTGATAACTATTTATCCTTCGGTTCCGACATCGGCTCCGATCCCCTCGATTGTGCGTTCTGTCGAGGGATTTGGGCGCCGAGACTCCCTCGTCGGCTCCGAGGGGGCGAGTGGCATCAGACCCTTGTCCGACCTCGTTCTCCCTCTCGGAGCTTCGGCGCAGGTGAGCTCGGCTCCTACATTGGCCTCGGTGCGGAGAAGGATTCTGGTTTGCTTGGAGCTGGAGCCTTCTTTGCATCGTGGCAGGGATGCCTTCGATGTCATGAGGAGTGTACTGGCCCCCTGAGTCAGCACCACATTCGACCCCACTGACTCCGTCCCCTATACTGCCTGCATCAACCTCTGTCCCTCCCTCCTCCAGACCCCAAGCGTGGGGAACCGACGCTCCAGAGCACCCCACTGGGTGTTTCCTCTTCTTCCAAGGCCTCCCCTTCCATTCAGAGGAGGCCCCTCGGAAGAGGAAGCGCAAGAGGAAGCACATTGACTCCCCTGAGTCTGTCACTTCAGATACGGATTTGAATGAATCGGAAAGGTCCCCGAGATCCCCCTCTGAAGATGTTTCCTTTTTGGACATCCTAGAAATGCTTAGGCAGAGGGGGAACTGGACTGCCCTAGCCCCTACTGAGGATGAATCCGTATTCGTGGATGCGTTTGGTTCCCGCCCTTCCACCTCCTGGGTGTCTCCGCCGTTCGATCCACTAATGTCTGTGGTGGCTCGAAGGGCTTGGTCAGCCCCAGATACAGTGGAACCAACCCCGAGGAGGCCCGGCAAGTTTATCACTGCACCCTCTGACAAACAGTTCCTTACCAAGGGTGTTCCCGTGGATGCCATGGTAGTAGCAGCGGCCACTAAAAAGGAATTAGCGGAAACTTCTTCCTCTGTCCATCCTCCTAACAAGGAGTTTAGGACTATGGACAGATATTGGAAGTGAATGTTTGCTTCAGCGACCTTCTCCATGAGATCACTGAATTACTTATGCCATTTTACCAGGCTTCAGAGGGATCTCCTAAAAGAGCTTGGAGATACCCTCCAGGATCCATCAGCTGAAGGGGTTCAAGCTAAAGTAACTTCTCAGCTGGCGACCCTTAATTCAGTGGTTAACTCCTCCATGAGGCTCATTTCCTATGCAGCCGATGGTGCAAGTAGAACCGCAGGCACAGGCGTGGCCCTTAGGAGACATGCATGGATGCGGCTGTGTAATTTTGTGGAGCCCTTCAGAGCGTCATTCAACAACACCCCCTTTGACGGTTCATTTCTCTTTGGACCACAGGTGAAGGACACTCTAACTAGGTGTGAACAGGAAGGCAAGACTCTCTCTGACGTGGGAGTCCATTTTTCCACTCCTTTCAGACCATATCCCAAAGGTCAGAAGAGTGGAAAAATGTGGTTTCGGAAATCCCAGGGAGCCTCGCCTGATACACGTAGTGAGTTTTCTTCCAGGGGCAGAGGAGGAAATAACAACAACAGACGCCGCCCTCGAGGCAGAGGGGGTCCGCAGAACCAGGGCAGCAGAGAATCTTTCTCTGACAAGCCCTTCCAGCATCCCTGAAGGGTTTCCCGACTGCCCGCCTCTGGAGGCAGTTGGGGAAGACTTCACTGTACCCAAAAGCCTGGCAAGACATTACGCGAGACAAATGGATACACTCAATCATATCCGGAGGCTATGTAATTCCCTTCTTCCAATCTCCCCTATCGTCAAGCAAATCCCCCCCAGATGTTCCACCCAGTCTGAGGGCCCAAGCAGTCATAGAAATTTCAAGACTGCTAGAAAAAAAGAGTCATCAGGAAGTCCCGGCAGACCAACTCGGATCTGGAACTTACTCAAGGTTCTTTTTGGTACCAAAAAAGACAGGGGACTGAAGACCAGTTTTGGATCTCAGCAGACTAAACAAGTCTGTTCAAAGAACAAAGTTTTAGATGGTCATGCTTCAGTCCATTCTACCCTTTTTGGGTCAGGACAATTGGATGTGCTCAATAGATCTCCAGGATGCGTACTATCACATCAAGATGGACAGGCGCTGCAGGAGATTCCTTCGCTTTCGGCTGGGAGCCAGTCATTATCAGTTCAGAGCTCTGCCCTTTGGTCTCACCACAGCCCCCAGGGTTCACCAAATGTATGGCAGTGGTCACGGCTCACCTGAGACATCAAAGATTCCAGGTGTTTCCTTATCTAGACGGCTGGCTCCTTACTGCTACTACCAGGCATCAACTTCTTCAAGCCAGGGACTATACAATCGCAATCTGTGCCCAGTTAGGCATTACCATAAATTTCGAAAAATCTGCCTTGTTGCCCTGTCAATCTGTTACCTATATAGGAGCAGATCTAGATACAAAAAGTATGTCCGCAAGACTACCGCCGGACAGGGTGGCCACGATTCGGCAGCAAGTTCATATCTTCATGCAATGCAAAAAGGTACAAGTCCGGTTGGTCCTTCAAACTCTGGGTTCTATGGCAGCGGCAATTCTTCTGATACCTCTAGCCCGTTTTCACATGAGAATCCTTCAGTGGCTTCTCTTCACACAGTGGTCCTTTCAACAGCTCCCCATGTCTCACATGATTATGATTACAGAAACTTGTAAAAGACACCTTTCCTGGTGGATGGTCTCCCCGCTGGTGTCTCAGGGCAGACCATTCAGGCAACCCCCTCCGGTTGCCACAGTGACCATGGATGCCTCACTGATGGGGTGGGGGGCATTATCAGGGCAGGACAGTCCAAGGCACATGGCAACCTCACGAGTACCATCTGCATATAAATGTCTTGGAGATGAGAGCTTTGCTACTAGCATTGCAAGCACTTCAGGACTCCCTCCCTCCTGGGACCATTGCAATTCAGATGGACAACACGTCAGTAGTGTGGTACATCAACAAGCAGGGCGGAACCAGGTCCTACCCCCTATGTCGAGAAGCACTCAGACTGTGGCAGTGGGCGATTTCCTCCCAACAATTTCTGATTGCAATGCACATCCCTGGGAAGTCCAATGTCATAGCAGACAGGCTCAGCAGAGCTATTCTCATGCCTCACGAGTGGTCTCTGACTCAGGTAGTTGCGGATCTGATCTTCCGCAAATGGGGACAGCCTTGCTGCGATCTGTTTGCAACCCCCTTCAGCACCAAATGCAGCAACTATTTCTCCCTTCTGTTGCTTCCCGGTCACCCTTCCAGAGATGCTCTAGTCCACGATTGGCCTTAGGGACTTCTTTATGCCTTCCTGCCTTTTCCTCTTATACCCAAACTCATACAGAAAGCAATATTGTTGGGTTGCAAAATGATCCTCATTGCTCCTTACTGGCCTCGACAGATTTGGTTTCTGTTCCTGCACCATTACCTCCTCGAGCAGCCCTGGACCCTGGATCCTATTCCAGACCTGCTGATTCATAATTCAGGAGAACTGCATCGATCCCTCCAGACACTACAGCTCACAGCTTGGTTGATCCATTTACAACCCTAGCCAGGCTTCCCAGCATTTCTCCGGCTGTGCGTGAAATTATTGCATCCTCTCACAAATCAGCTACTAGGAAGACGTATGCTAGCAAATGGAAATGTTTCTCTTATTGGGCAGAGGCTAGGAACATAGATCCCTTTTCAGCCCCAGTTCACGAGATCTTGGAATTCCTAACTGAGCTTTTTCACTCTGGGTCCGCTTCTGCCACAATCAGGGTTCACCTAGCGGCCATATCTAACTGTCATGTTGGTTTTTCTAATCTAAATATCATGTTTCATAAGCTGTGTAAAGCCTTTCTCAGAGGGACTACTCTCCTTAGGCCCCTAGTGAGAGATCCCCCTCCTCCTTGGGACCTTAATTTGGTACTAACCTCCTTGATTATGCCCCCTTTTGAACCGGCAGCTTCCTGCTCCCTTAAGTTTCTATCTTGGAAAACTCTCTTTCTAGTAGCTATTACCTCAGCCAGACGTGTATCGGAACTTCAAGCACTAAGCGTTCGTTCTCCGTACTTAGTCTTTCACAAGGATAGGGTAGCGCTGAGAACTAATCCATCCTTCCTTCCTAAAGTGTGCTCAGAAACTAATCTAAACCAATCCATAGACCTTCCAGTATTCTTCCCTAACTACACCAACAAGGCAGTTACACATTTTGGATGTTCATAGACAACTGCGTTTTTACCTGCATAGAACGAAGGATATAAGGAAGTCGGACCAACTCTTCCTTTCCTATGCTATGGGCAAACAAAATCTCCCAGTTTCCAAAGTGACCCTTTCCAAGTGGTTGTCTCACATTATCACATTTATTTATCAACTAAGAAACAAAGAATTGTCTTCCAAATCAAAAGGCCATTCTACTAGGGCTTTGGCCACTTCTGTAGCCTTCCAGTCTAGGTTGCCCATGGACTCTATTTGTGCCGCGGCCACATGGGCAAATCCTCATATGTTTATTTCTCATTACAAGTTAGACATGGCCTCCAGGAATAGAGCGAACTTTGGTTCCACTGTTCTGAATAGTCTGTTCCAATGAGCCACCCAGGATCATAGGTGCTAGGGACGCTGTCCCAACAAGCAAGAAACGAAGGCGAGATAGACAACTTAACATAAAGAAGTTATGTACCTACCATAACGTTCCATGTTAGTTGTCTTCATCTCGCCTTCTTTCTTGCATCCCCCCCTCCATCCCCCTGTCCTATTGGACCGAGAGGAGTTTAAGCTTCACCAGCTGAGTATTTTCTGGTTTGTTTCCTCTACTGACTTAGAGAGTATAACAGATATGCCCAACCTGTTAGTTTGGTCAGATTATTCTTGCTATGTCTTGGGTTAGCTATTACAAACGAGATCTGGGTAGCTAGCGCTAGGCATCATGGGATAAGGGGTAGCCTCGAGCCAGTAAACAGCTCTCGAGCTATAAAAGATGGCCGAGTCGGAGCCGAGGGTCGGCTCCGATCCCAACAAGCAAGAAAGAAGGCGAGATGAAGACAACTAACATGGAACGTTATGTAGGTACATAACTTCTTTTTCTGAGTTAATGTGCATACTGGGTGCTAAAAGTATATATATTTTCATATTTGTATAAGGTAACTGAGAAATGATGAGATTGGAGTTCAGGTGATTTTTATGATAAAAAATGGATAAAGTAGTATTTGCAAGTATGGTAACATTTGTAAGGACACGTTCTTAGTTTGTAGTAAAGGGAACAAAATTAGGGCATTTGGGTGATTTTCAAACAGTTGTCTAAACATTAGTGACTGAACCATGTCGCGGCAGATATGTGTTATGAATTTGTTTCTCGGTTATGCATGGTACTGGATATCATGACAGAAAAATTGAAAAAGGCCTGTACTTTTAAAATGGAATAGAATACAATTATTAACACTATTGTAAAACATATGTAATATCTGTATGATCATATTTCATGACTGAGTATATAAATGATTTTATTTCACTTTAACTTGAATGCATCATATATATTTGTATTTATTCAACCCTGAGATGTTACACTCGATTATGACTTTTATGACTGGAATATAATTAGTGGTGATTAAAAAAAATGGAATAAATTGCAATGTGCCAGCTAACTTTATTTAACCGTATTAATTTCTTTTGTAGGCTATTTTTGAATGCTGTGAAGGAGGAGATGAGCAAAAGTTTGAGAGGTTGTTGGAGAGAGCCAGAAGTGGCAAGAGTCTTACAGCTAGCACACTTCTAAGCTTGCTAGATGTATGCCAAGGCACAAATGCCAAAATAAGTGCTATACTGGACAAACAAAATACATCTGAATTAGAGGAGACAGGCATGGCAGGTATGTTATTTTTCTTGCATACATGCTATTCACTGAAGGACTTGCAGGTTGATTATAGGCAAAAGGTCATAGTTTCATAGGGAAGATAGGGAAGAAAATTGACCATTCCAGACAGCACTGTCCTTCCATAATGAAATAACAATCTACTCTGAGGTGTGCTGGCAGGATGTACCATATAGATAGAATCTGGTACTCTGTCATTAAATATAGGTATAGTTGCAAGCTGAGACATATGTCACGTGATTAGTAGTGCCTAGAATATGGCTATATATGTTTTTGAGTCTGAATGCCTATTTTGGAATTTCACCTCTTAACTGAGGTCCACCCTGACTACACATGGTTTTAGGCATGCAAGAAGCTTCATGGTATCAGTATAATATTCTTTTGTGACAGCTTGTACCACCTCTCTGCTCACGTTACACTGAAGCCTTAGAGTGGATTAGAGAACTGTTTCATTTATTCACCATAAAGTGTTTTACTGTTAATGGCTGACTGCTATACATTGTTTTCATTTCTTTTTACATTTTGAAGGAAAATCTCACTAACAACTTTTGAGTTTAATTTTTGTGCCACAATTGGCATTACGTTTGCAGTATAAAAATGTACATATAACCTTTCAAATTTTTTCCATTTTTAAAAAGTTATCAAAGTTTTTTTTTTATTATTATTATTTGCTGAAAGAATTCCTGTAGCATAAGGAATTACAAGTGCATAAAATAAAAGCTGAAAATGAATCAGTTGATGAAAGTATGACTAAAGTTGATAAATAAAACAGAAATGAAACCACTCATGGCAATCCAAGATGACACCCAGAAACAAATGCACAGTAATTCATTTGCATGATCTAAGCATCGCTGTAAAGATGAGAAAAAAGCACTGTGAAGCTTGTAACCAGACTTTAGAATATGGGGAGGTTTAATAATTTTTCAAAAATGTGCAAAGAAATAAAGTAACTGTATAAGATTTGCATTCAGTTGGAGATAATGAAAGAATAACTGCTGATTGTGGATCTATATTACAATCAAAGTTCCGTAACTTTGACCGACATATGTTCGAACACATATGTCTGAAGTTACAGAACTTCGACTAGCAATAAAAAGAAAAACAACAGGAAAAAGAAAGTAAAAGGGTATATGCAGGGGGGGCAAGCCTCCCTGCACCTCCCACATGGGGGCTTGCCCCCCATAACCCCCCGCTCTTTAAATATACCAACTGTGAGGTCATGCTATAGTGCAGTAAAGGAAAAATGTCCTTTACTGCACTGTAGCGCGACCTCAGAGTTGGTATATTTAAAGAGCGGGGGGTGTGGGGTATGCAGGGTGGCTTGCTCTAGGTTGGTCAGAAAAATTATGGAGAAGGAATGGTTAAATTTCTCTAAAATATCTGACCTAACCAACATTTTTTCTGACACTTTGAAGTTTGTATATAAAAAAGGTAGAACAATAAAAAATCATCTTGAGACGGGTCATATGGACCCGAAATTTATCAGGTCAGATAATAAAAATCAAAGCAAAAAAGGTTTATTTAAATGTGGGGCGTGTAAATATTGTAAATACTTACTAGTAGGGGAGAGTTATTATTTGAAACGTAGGAATAGAAGATTGTGTTTAAACTCATTTGTTAATTGTAATGCCTGTGGTATTATCTATTTAGCGTTATGCATGTTCTGTGGGTCATTCTATATAGGCAAGAGTGAAAGAAAATTGAAACAACGTATTTATGAACATCTGTATGAGATTAGAACAGCTAGAGAAAGTAATGCTTTGTACAAACACTCTTGCCTATGTACAAAATCAAATTTTCAATTTTTTGTACTTGAAGTGGTCAATACTGATGCCAGAGGTGGTATGTGGGAGACCAGGGTGGAGTTCAGGGAACTTTATTGGCAGGTTGTATTGGACTCAAACAGGTTACCTGGTCTAAATGAAATGGTTTCCCTGGCACCTGTATTGAAAATGAGGGCAGCTAAACTTTAAAATTCAAATTTTTAAAAAAATAAATAGCAAAATTACAGAATATATGATTTAGAAGTATTTTATAGACCTGTACAATTTGTAAAACTTGTTTTATGCAGCAAAAAATCTATAAGTGAATTTTGTTTACTATTTTACTGTGTTTTTAAATGATTTTTTACTGTTGGTTTTAAATTGTTTGATTGGTGTGATTATCTCATCAGTACTAATTGTGATCAATATATAAAGTAATGGAACTGGATGTTCTGTGTTTATTCTGATGAAGTTGGCGACGAAAACGGATCTACAAATAAAGCGTTTATATTGGTTTATCTGCATTTGCTTTTGCCTGTGAGCTTGCTTATATACCAGCCCGTCATTGACTGTTATATTACAAAGGATTTTGAGAACTTATTGGTGTTTGCCTTGGTCCGTTGGTGTTCTTTATCTGGTTTATTTGTTTTGTTGGACACCTTCCTGTGTCGGTTTAAAAGTAAATAATTGCATTTCTTGTGGAAAGCAAATACCTCATAAAGATTTTCATTTGTACTGCATTCCTTGCCTAGGCCCTGACTACGACATATCTCGCTGTTGGTTTTGTGCCTTATTTAAACCACAAACTATCCGTCGTCGGTATATTTTCACTTCTAAATATTTTGGTGCTCGGTTCAATTATCCAGATATGTCTTCGGTAAGCCATCTGACTACCGACATTCCGAAAAAATGCAAAGATAAAGACAGAGACAGGCTGCCTAGGTCCAAAGCTGCTGACGATGCTTCTCCTAAGCCAGTCAACAGTTTGCCGGCTTCTCCTAAGCCAGTCGCCAGTTCGCCGGTACTCAGTGAGGCACTTTCATAGCCCCTGATACCCGCTACTTCAGATTTGCAGGCCTCTATTGAGACCCATTCGGAGTCCGGTATGCCGCGAGATGCTTCAATTGTAGAACCTGCGGATGACTCTACCTTGGATGCGTCTGGAGCCACTGTGCAGGCACCGGCTTCTGAGGGTGTATTCAGGCCTACTGACTTGCATATTAAACCAATGCCATCTTTTTCTTCAAGGCCTAAAACTCGAACCATGCCTAGAAAACTGACACCCAGACTGCATGGTCAGGCCTCTATGCCTAAAAAACAAATGATAAGAATGGCTGAAGACCTTATTACTTTAATCAGGGGAAGCCAACCTTCCCCCTCTAAGAGACCTAGGACAGAGTTTGCTTATGATACTTCTGATCAGGATTCTGAAATTTCTGCTTCCTCTGATGACCAGGCTTTACCTTTATCTACCTATGAGGATTTTGATGCTGAGGACTCTATTCCCTCTGCTTCCCCTCTGGAGGATTTAGCTTTTGGTGAAACCTTGTATACTTTTAGGGAGCATTTTCGTTGGGAAAGTCAGGATTTCTCTGATTCTAAAAAGAGGCTTAGGGATTTCTTACTCCTGCCCCAGCACAGGCCTTTAGCTATCCCTCCTGTACTAGACATTGTTGATGATGCTTTTTCGGAATCTAGTTTGGCCCCTGACTCTTTACCTCCTGCTCCCAGAAAACCTGATAGATATTACAGGGTTCCTGACTCTCACAAGTTCCATTTCAAAAATCCTGCAGAAGATCCTGAGACCATTTCACAGGGTCCCAAGGGCATCAAAGCTACTGCTGCCAGAAATCCTACCCCCTCTGATAGAGACTCAAGGGCACTGGATAGATGGGGTAAGAAGGTGTACACTTCTGCAACTTTGGCCATTAGGGCCTTAAACTGTCAGTTTCATATTAAAGTATCAGCAGCATATTATTGGATTACTTAAACAGAAAATTATGTTGATTCCTGATTGTGCTAAAACTAAGGATTTATAGGATTTAATGCATTCTGCTGAACAAGTTGGAAAACATACTTTGCAATGTGGTTTTGATTCACTAGAGGCATCTTGCAGGGCTGCTGTCACTGGGTCTGTACTTAGAAGGCATGCTTGGCTTAAGGAGCAATCCTTGCCAGATCATGTTAAAGCTAAATTACTGGATGCTCCCTTAAATCAGGGCCGCTTGTTTGGCAATAAGGCAGAAGACGTTCTTAAAAAGATGGAGGAAAAAGCTAAATCTATGCAAACTATTAAAGATTTCTTACATGTACAACCTCCAAGACTTAGTAGGCATTGGCCTTCTAAGAATTGGTCCTTTCTTGCCTCTTCCAAGCCTTCTCAGTCCAAATCCAGATCCAGCAGAACACCCAGGCTTCAGTCCCAGGGTACGCACAAGACTAAGCAGTGGGGGCCCCCTCTTCCAAATCTGGGAGTAGTAAAACTCTCCCCTATGGTAAACTGTCTCAATGACTTAATTTTAAAACTTCCAAGCACTTCTCAAATGACTACCCACTTTGGGGGAAAGATTGCCCTACATGCAAAAAACTGGGAGCTCATTACCCAGGACAAATGGGTTTTAAACATAGTGTCCCAAGGATACAGATTTCACTTCCACACATTACCAACCCGAAACGGTTGGCCAGATCTACCCCCAAATCAACAGAGGCTCAAAAGCAAGTACTCTCTCTTTTAAGCATAAATGCTATTCACCAGAAGAGGAAAAAGGACAAGGTTTATACTCACGACTTTTCCTGGTACCCAGAAAAGACAATTCATGGCGTCCTATCCTGGACCTGTCTACTCTAAACACCTTTGTGGTGATTCCAAAATTCAAGATGCTGACTCTTCACCAGTTGCTTCCTATGCTAGGAAAAGATGCCTGGTTGGCAACACTCGATTTAAAGAAAGCATACCTGCACATCCCAATCAGGAAATCTTGCAGAAGATACCTTCGCTTCAAAGCAGGCTACATGCACTATCAGTTCTCTGCACTGCCCTTTGGCTTATCTACTGCGCCTAGGATATTTACAAAGTGCCTAGCTCCAGTCATTGCATTTTGCAGGCAAAGAAATATTCAAATATATCCATACCTGGACGATTGTCTAATTCAGGCAGAAAGCCAGGACATACTTTTGAATCATCTGGCCTTTGTACAAAGGGTGCTAACTTGTCTTGGGTACACCATAAATGAAAATAAATCGCACCTGGTACCCTGTCAATAAATTATATTCCTGGGAGCAAGCTTGAATACAACTTCCCAGATGGCTTTCCTCATGCCAGAGAAACAAATTCATTTGGCAACCTACTTCAAACTAGTAGCCACGAAAACCCTGCTATCTGCAAGGCAAATACTGCAAGCCTTCGGGTTCATGGCCTCCTGCATTCTTCTAATTCCATATGCAAGACTGCATATGAGGAAACTACAGTGGTATCTAAAAAGCCTATGGTGTCAACATTCTCAGGATGTAGAAGCAATGATTCCTATCATACCTTGCCTACGCCTAGAGTTTCTTTGGTGGGCAGAGGCTTGTCACCAAAACAAGGGACTACCATTCACTCTATCCCCTGCCGCCCAAACCCTAGCAACAGACACATCAGACTATGCATGGGGGGGGGGGCTCACCTGGCAGGGAGGTGCATTCAGGGCAAATGGAACCCAAGTCAAATGCAGCTGCATATCAATCAAAAAGAAATGTTAGCTGTACAGAATGCTGTGACAGCCTTCAAGGACCACATTCATCCAGGACAAAGACAGACAACACCACTGTTATGTGGTACATAAACAAGCAGGGGGGTACCCATTCTTACCCCCTCTGCAGACTAGCCATGGCATTGTGGAACACAGCCTTGAGCTACCAAGTGCATCTACAAGCTCAATTCCTGCCAGGAAAACTAAATACACTGGCAGACGGACTAAGCAGAAACCTCATGGACCCACATGAGTGGAAACTGGAACCAAAGATTTTCAACATGTTGGCAAACAAATGGGGTAACCCAGATATATACCTGCTTGCCTCCCCCCAGAACTACCAATTGGACAAATTTTGCGCAAGGACTCCCCACAAACAAGCTTGGAAAGTGGATGCTGTGTCCTTCAGCTGGAAAAACCTATCAGTTTATGCCTTTCCTCCTCTGCCTCTCCTCTCCAAAGTACTGCTAAAGATGAAACCGGACAAACCAAGGATGATATTGATTGCACCAGACTGGCCACGCCAACACTGGTACCCCCTCTTGCGCAGTGTGTCACTGTTGGCCCCATGGCACCTACCTCTGACCCCTACCCTGTTGTTTCAGCAGGAGAACCAGATTCTGCACCCTCAGCTTCAAACCCTGAACCTAGCAGCCTGGCTAATTACCAAATCTCTCCTTTACCATCCCTCAGTAAACCAGTGATGGATATCATTTTAGAGGCAAGGAGGGCTAGTACTAGAAAATCTTATGCTGAAAAATGGAAAAGATTCTGTGCCTGGAACCAATCTTAAGGGATGAGCACAGCAGCGCCCAACTTACCTCAGATTATACAATTCTTAACTGAGATGCTTCACAAGGGCCTTTCTTCTTCCTCCATCAAAATTCACGCCTCAGCCATTTCAGCTCATTATAACACAGAACCTCCCCTCTTCTCTCATCCACTGCTCAGGCAGTTTGTCAGTGGGGCCAAGAATTTAAGACCACCCAGGAGTGCACCAATTCCAGCCTGGGACCTTCACTTTGTATTGGAGAAACTCACTCTTCCTCCTTTCGAGTCAGCTGCTAGTGTGGATTTAAAATGCCTTTCTTGGAAAACAGCCCTCATTTTGGCAATCACTTCAGCAAGAAGGGTATCTGAATTACATGCCCTTATGGCAGTGGAGCCTTTCATCATCTTTCATGCGGACAGGGTGTCCCTCAGAACCAATCCCTCCTTCATGCCCAAGGTAGTATCCACTGTGGCTCTCAATCAGGCCTTTCATTTGCCAACCTTCTTTCCTAATCCACAGAACAAAGGGGAATGGATACTGCACTCCTTAGATGTGCACAGACAACTTAGATTTTACTTGGACAGGACTAAACCTCAAAGGAAATCTGAACAACTGCTGGTGGCATTTGCTGCAGGGGTAGAGGGGAAGGCTATTTCAAAGCAAATAATTTCTAAATGGATAGGCCATTGCATTCATTTCTGCTATAAGCGCCATGGAAAACCAATCCCACAGGGGATCAGACCCCATTCAACCAGGGCTGCATCTACCTCTACAGCCTTTCTCAGAGGTGTCCCTACCAGGGACATCCTAGAAGCTGCTACCTGGAGTTCTATACATACCTTCACCAAGCATTACCATTTGCCAATGTTCTCTAAATCCAGAGCTGGCTTTGCCACTGCAGTCTTGCAGGGGCTTATAGCTGGTCCTAATGCTATCTAAATTCCTCCTCCCATCCTTAGCTTTGGGAATCTACCCAAATGTGATGACTGCAGCAGTGAAACACGAAGAACCCCAGTTGTGTACACTTACCATAAATGTTGATGTTCGAGTGTATTCACTGTTGCAGTCCTGGTTACCCTCCCTCCAGCTCCCTGTCTTTTTTGGCTATACCTCTACTCTCCTTTACTATGCTTAAAAGCTTTTTGGTGTATTTGCCTTTTTATTGGAGGTATATCCTTGTATATATGTATATATATGTTTTACTGCTTCCCATTAAGGGGGCAACTGACATCTGAGGCAAGAAAAACTGATGTAATGGCGTCGGCTGCATGTTTTATACCTCTGATGACCTGACGTCATGGAAGAGGAGACAGCAACCAACGCAGGACCCAAGACTTTGTTAATCACGCCGACTGAGGGCTGCTGCAAGCAGATAACCCAAATGTGATGACTGCAACAGTGAATACACTCGAACATCTACATTTATTGTAAGTGTACACAACTGTACTTTCTTCCTTCCTTCCTCTGGTCATAAGAAGAACATTTCCAGAAGTTTTTTTCCCTTCAGCAAGCTACTATTTTGCCTCAGGTACAGAGAGGTGACTCTGCAATGACTATTTCTGGTTCTTCAGACTACTCATCAGTTTCCTCTAGTGTAGTTCCTTCAACCACCCTGGACCAGGTGGGTAAATAGGTCTTCAGCAGCTACTGGACTGTCCTTTGCGAGCATGGGAAACCCACTTTTGTCATTCTTAGAGGAAGGAGTGGGGAATGCTTCTCTGCCTTCCCAGACTGCCTGTTCCCCATGATGATTTCCCTGACAAGAGGTGGTATGCTTATATAGAGATTTCTGTTAAATAAAAGCAGGAAGTTAAACATTTACCTTCACCTGTCTCTGTTAATTTAGACAGGGATGATTTACTGGGCTTAGTTTAGTTTAGGGCTTACTTCAGACTCTTAATTCATCTCATTTTAGATTTAGTGGTAAAATAAAAAGGAATTATTCTTTCTCTGAAGCTTTCCACTGTGGTGAACAGGGAAATGATTGTGAGGGAACAACTTTTGTTTTTTCTCCTCAGGAAACTGATTTTGATTATGAAGAAAATATTTCTTCTGATTATCCCTTGGAAGATTTTTCTTTATCCTGAAACCATATTTAGGATGCACCACCTGTTTCATTTGTAACATAATAACACTCCATTTTTCTTAAAAAATATTATGATTTATTGCAACTGAAATTTCCTCAACCTACTCCTGTTCCTCCTGTTCTTCCATCTTTGGAGGATGTTTTTATTACAGCCTGCAACATGCCTAACAGCCTGTCTGCATACCCTAAGAAGGCAGATATTGTGTAGAACGTTCCCCCATCTTACAAGTTTTTATTTTCTAATTCCGTGTATGTTGCTGCAGGGGGAGCCCCTAGAAATCAGGACAGTCCAACAAGTCTAAATGACTGTCTACAATTCACCTTAGCAATCCTTTATGTTTTCCCCCAAATCTGGCTGTCTATTTCTCCTTCTCTTTGGCAACAGATAATCTCAGATGAATGGATTTCAAGATTGATCCATCAGAAGTACAGATGAAAGTGGGAGTCGCTTCCTATCTTTTCCCTCCTGTCATTCATTATCTGCTGATTCAGGAGGTAGTAAAACCTGTTCCTTATTGTCTGACAGGGAAAGGTGTTTGTTCAAGAATATTTCTGTTATAGGTTCATAGGTGTTTACTAGGCTAACGACCACAAGGGTCTTTTTAAGCCTAGCCCTGCATCCCAAATCTCTAACGAGTTCTGATACCCTTGATAAGTGTAAGCATGGGCCTGGGAGATGAACCATTTGCAGGTTACCTGTTTGCATCAGAGACATAGGTGTCAATCCAAGGATGAATTTCCGGTTTCCCATCCAGTTGTCCAAGCTGCCCTTGAATCCATATTTGGGAGCAGTACATATGTGCTCCCATTGTTTCTTTATGAATTGCTTATATGATCTCTCTTCCCAATCTTTTCTGACCTCCTCTGATGCATTCATATAGTTATTGTACAATATATTACATTCCCTACTAATTATCTCTTTTTTTCAACTAAAAACTCAGCCAAAACTGTTAGTATTTCCCTATCGCTTTCTCCATCAATCCCTGATATGAAAGGCAATCTGTAGTCTAGAGTCCAAATGTGTTCTTGGCCTCTTCCCATTCTAGTACATTTCCCCTCTCAAATTAGTTGTTCCCAATACGTTGGTTCCTTTCCTATTTTCCTCCAGTAAATTCCAGCCCTCTCTTGCCTATTCTCTGTACCCCTAATCGCAGTCATCCCAATTGGTAGAATCTCCTTTCTCTATTCCACTGTTGGCTTAGTTTTTAGTGTACCTTCTGTTACTTTATGAACATAATATTCTGTATGACTATTGCTATTTTTCTTAAGGAGCTGCATCCAAAATCCCATTCTTTCCTTATTTCTTGAACTAACCCTTGCTTCATCATCATCCCTTTCTACTTTGAATTGCAGCTTTCTGTTTGTGTTATTTATAACAGCCATAACTGTGTGGCACTAAAATGTCAATTCAAAGGAAGTAATCCTAAACCTTCTTATCCCAATTGACTCTTGCCCTCTTTCTATTCCAGATAAAATCTGTCAACTCTTTATTAATTACTATCCACAACTTCTCTTCTGGTTGATAAAAATATGCCTGACTGGTGTATAAAATTAAAGGGACTAAAATATGTTTACTGTACAGCTTCCAATTTCTCAGTTTTTTTGTTATCTTTTGTTTAGTCTTTACCCACATATCCTTAGCTGCCATAACAGAATCCCTTTTAAACCAAACTCCTAAGTACTTCATTTTATCATGTCCCCATAAACATGGATATTACTGAACCAATTCATGTGTGGGTATGCGGTTTACAGCTATAGGCTTCGTTTTATCTTCATTAATTGTATACCCCCCCCCCCAAAAAAAAAGCAGAACTGTCTCAGGGTATTCCACAGCATTGGGGTGTTCTTTTCTGGTTCTAACAGGTACAAAATAATAAGCCAACTTTTCTTGAACACCTTATTCCTTGAATTTCTGTGTCCCTTATTTTCTTTGCCAATGGTTCTAAATGTAATGCAAACAACAAAGGTAAAAGAGGACACCCTTGCCTGGTTCCTCATTTCAGACACATCTTGTCAGAGAGGACCCCTCCCACTTCGATTTTTGTCTCTGATACATCATATATCCTCCTAATTAACCTTATTATTGTATCAGGAAATGCAAATGCTTCCATTGTCATACTCATGAAATCCCTGCTTACTGTCGAATGCTTTTTCTGCATCAAAACCAACCACCAACAGTATTTTCTTACATTCTGCTTTCCTCTGGATCATCATTCTTCTATTAATGTTGTCAAAATTTTGCATCTGCTTCACAAAACCACACTGATCCATATCTATCTGTTTTGGCAACATCTTTGCTATTTATTAGCCATTATACACATAAACACTTTATAATCACGGTTTAGAATTGAAATGAACCTTTGTGAAGCTGGATCTGATGGAGCATTACCATCTTTCGGTATTACAGCCACCACATCCTTTTCCCAGGATGTTGGTGCTTCCCCTCCTTTTAAATACTCCACTTTCATTTTATCCCGCCCACTAGCTATAACTTCTAGAGTACTTTTTATATTCCCTAATAACTCCCAAATAATTTCAATTACCAATTCCTTAAATTCCTCTCTTTTTAACAGGTACATGGGGAAGCACCAGTGTCTCATCTTTACTTTATTAGTCTGCATTGTTATATTGATAATTATTGGAGCATAATCTGAAACAGGCATTGGATGAGGGTCAAGGTTAACAATTAAATGCACATGTTACTTTGAAATATAATTTCTGTCTACTCTAGCCCAGTTATTGTCCCTTGGGGAAAAATATGTAAATTCCCTACAAGTTCCTACTACTGAATTCACATCTTCCACACCAAATATTTTCATAATCTTCTTCAGAAATCTACCCTCTTTGTTTATATATTCCCTTCTAGGCACCCAGATACATCTTCATTGCTGAAAATCAAATTAGTCCCCACCAATAAGTAATATTCCCTGCTGAAAGCTGATTATTTCTCCCAAAATTGTTAAGCTCCATAACAGTTTTAGGTGGAATATAAATACATGCAAGTATAATCTTCATCCCTTGCCATTAGCCAGTTATTACCACACATCTAGGATTATTATCTTATTTCATCTTCTATCACTATTGGAGCTCCTCTAGAAATTAATATAAATACTTCTCTTTTTCTTTGTCCCTGAAATTCTGCTGAATATCCATCCTGTAATCATTTCTTTATCAAATTCACATGCTTAGTTCATTCTAAAATATGTGTCCTGTAGTACTGCTATTTGCACTCTGCATTTCTTAATATAATTAAATGTTCTTCTCTTTTTGCCTGAAATAATAGTAATAATTAATAATTATTAATTAGTAATAATCCAGACATTCACATATGCAAAAGTAGAGAAAACATATCAACTCTACATACATTATCATATGTGTACTTTTGTACCCAATCCCCCACCTCAACAATTTAAGATTACAGCCTATTAATTTAATTTAATGTGCGACCATTCGCATTACAATAATATGGAAAGTGTTCCCATTATGATAAGAAGTCATTACTACACGACAGCTTTTCAAAATGTATATTTCCAGCTTTTGTGATACATGCACCCACTAATGCTTGGACGGTTAATTCTTTATACAGTTTTTTTTTATCAACATTGGAACCTGTGTCACATTTTACAAGACTTTTTGTTTTAATGAAAACCCTCAAACAGAAATACAAACACACCGCCAGAATACCCAATAACTTGCGAACTTAATACAAACACACAAAACTATCTACATCTTCAAATACTGAAGTTTAATCCTCCAAAAAGGAACAAATGTCCCAAACAGACGGCTGTTAACACAGACCTAACTTAACCTAAAATTTTGGTCATTTGTGATAAGATATATGTTATTGCTTGTGTTTCTATTTATACTAACTGATGTCTGACCTATTTTTATCTTTATTCCCTCCCAGATGTGAACTTGCATGCTTTCAGAAAACATTAAGTTTTCGCCTTGAAGAAACTAGTGATCTGAAGTAGGAGATTCATTTGTCTGCAACCTGTGGGTTATGGATCCGATATCGGATCCGAACCGGCATGGTTTACCAGCTATGTATCCAAGCTCTCAGCTCCTCCCCTCACCCATAATGCCCTGCTCTACCCTCATGACCCCAGATCTCGTTTGCCGCCCATGGTGACCAGATTGTTTTTTCCAGCTCTCCAGCTAAGTGCTATATTTAGTGTTTAAAATACTTAAATTTAATTTTTTTTGGTTAATTTTGTGTGAAAGTGTAGGTTTCCTCTTGTATTATTACCTTTTTTTTTTAGAGTTTAAAACTTAAATTTATATCCCTCCCCTCGCTGGTAGCGTAGTGTGTGTTTGGGCCTGTGAGTGGTTTTTTTGTTACTTTTACTTTAGTTCTAGTAACTTTATTTGTTAGTTTGGGATGTCTGAGCAGCCCAAAGCTATTTTTTCTAAGTGCTCCGAGTGTGGCCATAAGCTTTCCCCAGCTGATGGCCACACTCGGTGTGTTAGATGCCTGGGGGTTGAACACCTCACATCTGGATGTTCCATTTGTGCAGGGTTCAACCCCAGGGCATTGAAGGAGCGGAGGTCCAAGCTTGTTTTGGCGGGTCTCTTGCCGGACTCGGCTCCGCCTCCGCTCCTCGGGGTAACGTTACCACGGTTATTCCCTCTCCGGCTCCCCTCCTCCTCCTGGGACTCAACCTCCCGTTTCTGGTTCGGAGGAGAGGGACGCTAGGAAAAGGACCGGAGGAGAAGCACCATAAGCGGCGGGCCGAGACCTCTGTTTCGCCCGCCAGCCAAGCGGCTTCTCCCGGCCCCTTGTCTGCTGGCTCTCCCCCTCCTCGGCTTCGGTCTCCAGTGTGTTTTTCATCGGGACCTGAGGAGGAGGAGACCCAATCTCCGTCGAGGCTATCGAGGAGGCACTCTAGGCCTACCTCGGTAGCCTCGTCGAGATCAACTTACAGCCTGTCGGACGCTGATCTGGACCGGATGATGAGAAGGTTCATCCAGGCCCAGATGCAGATGGGAGTGCTCTTGCCTCCCCCCCCCTCTGGGGGGGGAGCTCGACCCCCTTTTTCAAGCCAATTGCTCCTTCTCTGACCCGCTACCCGGGTTCGGAGCAGTTGGAGCCGAGCAGCTTCGGAGCCGGGGGTGGGTTGGCGCCGATAGTACTTGGTACTTCGGATCCGACCCTGCCCTCGAGTGCGTCGATTCCAACCTCTCAGAGCCTGGATCCGAGCCTCGGATCCGGGGGGATCAGTGCTCCTTCGGCGCCGTCTGTGTCGGAGCACACTGTCCCTTCGGATCCGAGCGCTTCGGCGCCGGCTCCGATCCACTCTTCGGATCCGAGGGGGAGCCAATTGTCGGATCCTTTGGTCGAGGTCAGCTCCCCTTCGGCTTTTGATGTAGTGGAGAGGGCCCTGTTGAGGGTCTCCGGACCCCCGGCACTTGTTTCGGCTCCGTCCCACGCTCCCTCTGCACTGGGTCAGGCTTCCACCATCCGGCCCTTGGGACAGCCTGCTTCTGTGCCCCAAGCTGTTTCCCTGGAACAGGTTGCTGCTTGCGAGGAGTCCTCTGACAGCCCCCCAGAGGATGTCCCTCGCAAGCATACGTGCAAAAGGAGGCACATTGACTCCCCCGAGTCTCTCACGGAAGACACGGATTTGGAGGAAGGGGAAGGCTCCCCACGGTCACCCCCCGAGGATGTCTCATTTGGAGACATCATGGAAATGCTCCGCATAAGGGGTGGTCTGCCCCAAGTCTTCCTCGGACGAGTCCGTGTTCTTGGAGGCATTTGAAGCGGGCCCGTCTACCTCTTGGGTGTCCCCTCCTGCCAACCCCCTGGTGGACCTCATTACCACCAGGGCGTGGAAGGAACCGGACACCGTGGAGCCAATCCCTAAGAGGCCCGACGGGATCCTCAGTCCACCGGCTGACCGTGCCCATTGGAGTAAGGGGCCTCCGGTAGATGCCATGTTGACGGCGGCGGCCACCAAGAGGGAACTTGCTCAGGAGAGTCCCTCAGTCCATCCCGAGCAAGGAGTCTCGGATGATGGACCGCTTGGGGAAGCGGATGTTTAGTTCAGCGACCTTCTCGGTAAGGGTGCTGAACTACCTGGCACACGTAATTAGGATGCAGCGCAATCTCATTAAGGAATACGCTGCATCTCCCCCAGAGTCCATGTCGGAGGAGGACAAAGTGCTGCACTCCTCCCGCATGGCCACTCTTAGATCAGTTACCAATACCTCTATGCGGCTACTCTCCCATGCTACGGAAGGCGCCGCTAGAGCCGCAGGGGCAGGTCTAGTCACTAGACGTCAGGCCTGGCTCCGTCATTGCGATTTCTCAGAGCCCTTCAAAGCGTCATTTGCGAACGCCCCCTTTGATGGTTCTGCCCTCTTTGGCAAAACCGTTCGCGACACTTTGACCCAGAGCGAGAAGGACGGGAAGACGCTGTCTGCCGTCGGAATCCGCTTCTCTGCACCCCAGAGGCCCTATTCTAGGAACCAAAATGGTCAGAAGAAGATGTGGTTCCGGAAGTCGCAGCAATCCCAGCCTGCTCCGGACAACCAGTCCTTCCGTGGCAGAGGAGGACAGGGAGGACGCCGCCCTAGAGGCAGAGGGGCTCCCAGGAACTTCGGGTCCAGAGAACCCTTCTCTGAACGGCCCGTGCAGCAACCCTGAGGGGTTGCCCGGCTGCTCCACTCTGGAGGCAGTCGGGGGACGTTTTTCGGGGCACCTAGCGGCATGGGAGTCCATAACATCAGACCGCTGGGTTCTCCAGATTATATCCAGAGGATACCACATCCCATTTCGTCACTTACCAAAATTGAAGTCCCTCCCAGACGTTCCACCCGGTCAACGGGAGGCCGCTTTGGCAGAAATTGGCCATCTGCTAAAGAAAAGAGCCATCCAGCCCGTTCCCCCAGACCAGTTCGGATCAGGGTTCTACTCCAGGTTCTTTTTAGTGCCAAAAAAGACGGGGGATCTAAGACCAATTTTAGACCTTTCTCTCTTGAACCTGGCAGTTCCCAAGGAGAAGTTCCGAATGGTCACTCTGCAATGTATTCTCCACCTTCTGGGAGAAAATCACTGGATGTGCTCCATAGACCTCAAGGAGGCGTACTACCACATTCTAATGGACAGGCGCTCCAGGAGGTTTCTCCGCTTCCGGCTGGGAGCCAGTCACTACCAGTTCCGGGTCCTTCCCTTTGGTCTCACCACAGCCCCCAGGGTGTTCACCAAAGTATTAGCAGTGGTAGAGGCCCACCTGAGGCTTCAGGGGGTGCAGGTCTTTCCCTACCTGGATGACTGGCTCCTTACCGCCCCAACAAGGCATCTACTACTATTGGCGCGAGACTCCTTTCTCCATCTTGCTCCCAGTCTGGGCATCACTATAAATACAAAGAAATCCAACCTAGCACCCACACAGCTCATAGATTTTATAGGGGCCAGGTTAGACACAAGGAGCTTGAGAGCCTTCCTCACTGCGGACAGAGTTCAAAATCTGCAGCTCCAGGTGCGGGCCATTCTCCACTCAAGTTCAGTTCCAGCGGAGTTGGTCCTGAGGGCTCTAGGGTCCATGGCGTCTGCTATAGCACTTCTTCCTCTCGCCAGGCTCAATATGCGCATCCTCCAGTGGACTCTCTTAGTACAGTGGTCGTACCTTGCTCTTCCTATGCATCATCCCATTGCGATCAGCAAAGCTTGCAAGCGGTCCCTCCTGTGGTGGCTTCACTCTCCAGATCTCCACGGAGGCCGCCCATTTTGTGCTTCTCCCCCTCTCGCCACGGTGACCACGGACGCCTCCCGCCTCAGGTGGGGGGGGGGCATTTTGCAGGCCGGACCGTCCAAGGCACGTGGAACGATTCAGAGACCTTACTGCATATCAACGTTCTAGAGATGAGAGCAGTGCTCTTAGCGTTGCTAGCACTTCAGGACTTTCTTCCCTTGGGAACAATTGCGATTCAATCGGACAACATGTCGGTTGTCTGGTATATCAACAAGCAAGGAGGAACCAGGTCTTACCCTCTTTGTCGAGAAGCCATGAGAGTTTGGGAATGGGCAATCTCCACCAACCGCTTTCTCATAGCAACGCACATTCCGGGTCGGTCCAACATCCTGGTGGACAAGCTCAGTCGCACCATTCTGACCCCTTACGAGTGGTCTCTCAATACTCAAGTAGCGGAACGCATATTCGCACGGTGGGGAACTCCTTCATGCGATCTTTTTGCCTCTCCCTCAAACACCAAGTGCGACAGTTTTTTCGCTCTGATACCTCCTCCAGGAGGTTCCCCAAGAGACGCTCTGGTGCATGCTTGGCCACCCGGTCTTCTGTATGCTTATCCCCCCTTGCCTCTGATGCTCCAAGTTCTTCAGAAAGCCTCTCGGGTGGGGTGCAGAATGATTCTCATTGCTCCGTTTTGGCCTCGACAGATCTGGTTCCCCTTCCTAAGGTCTCACTCGGTGAATCCCCCTTGGATTCTAGATCCCATTCCAGATCTGATATCTCATCCATCCCGCCTATCTCCTCCGAACCTGGACAACCTGAAGCTGACCGCTTGGCTGCTCCAGTTCCACTCTTGATCAGGACTCCCGGTATTTCGTCCCCTGTTAAGGCGATCCTGGTGGCAGCTCATAAACCTTCCACTAGGAAAGTCTACCGTAGCAAGTGGAAACGGTTTTCTTTGTGGGTGGAGCGGCAAGGCCTGAACCCCTTTACAGTTCCTCTCCCTTTAGTGCTTGATTTCTTAACCACTCTTTTTAACGATGGTGCCAGCAGTTCCACAGTCAACGTACAACTTGCGGCAATTTCACATTATCACATTGGTCATGACTCCAGTCCACTCATGTTGGCCAAGTTGTGTAAAATTTTCCTTAAAGGTACTTTCCTTCTCAGGCCCCCTGTAAAACAAGCGGTTCCTCCCTGGGACCTTTCCTTAGTTCTCCAGGCCTTGACCGCCCCCCCCTTCGAACCGACGGCTACGGTAGATCTCAAATTCTTGTTGTTCAAGACTGCCTTCTTAGTAGCCATTACTTCGGCCAAGAGAGTTTCAGAGCTCCAAGCATTATCAGCTAAACCTCCTTACTTGGTCTTTCATCCGGACAGTGTTTACCTCAGGACCAACCCGTCCTTTCTTCCTAAAGTAGCTTCTGAAGCAAACATTAGTCAATCCATTAACCTCCCTGTTTTCTTTCCTAAATATGAAAACAAAGGTGAATACAAGCTTCACTCCTTAGATGTTCACAGGCAACTTAGATTTTATCTAAACAGAACGGCTGGTCATAGGCAATCCGACCAGTTGTTCATTTCCTTTGCTAAATTTAATTTGGGCAAGCCAATTTCTAAAGTCTCTCTATCTCGCTGGATTTCACAATGTATCTTATTGGCTTATCAAGCTTCAGGAAGGCCCGCACCGGAGGGTGTACATGCCCATTCAACCCGGTCAGTCTTTACCTCGGCAGCCTTTAAGGCTAGGATTCCTCTAGATGATATTTGTGCAGCAGCCACGTGGGCTTCATCTCATACTTTTATTTCCCACTACAAGTTGGATCTTGCATCTAGGGGTAGAGCATCATTTGGCTCCGCGGTGCTCCGGAATATCCTTCCATGATGGCCGCCCAAGATTCAGGTAGCTGGGGACTCTGTCCCACAGGTTGCAGACAAATGAATCTCCTACTTCAGATTTAGAAGTTATGTACTCACCATAACGTTCCATCTGAGTAGGTGTATTCATTTGTCTGCAACCATCCCGCCCTCCTATCCCCCTGGCCTTTCAGTTTCCTGCATATGGTGTGTTACCCTTTTCAGGGTGTTCTTGCTGTTGGCAAACTCGATCTGAGGTCATGAGGGTAGTGCAGGGCATTATGGGTGAGGGGAGGAGCTGAGAGCTTGGATCCATAGCTGGTAAACCATGCCGGTTCGGATCCGATATCGGATCCATAACCCACAGGTTGCAGACAAATGAATACACCTACTCAGATGGAACGTTATGGTGAGTACATAACTTCTAATTCTGTTTTTTTTTATTGCTCTATTATTAACTTGTCTCCATGAAAATGTAAGAGAGAAAAAATGTGGTACTCGGACACAGGTGTCTAAAAACAAATGGAAACATTTATTGCTAAAGGAAAAAAATCAATATATTCAGTTTTCTCTTATTTACTTGTTTCCACGTAAAACTTATTATAAGATTAAGCCGAGTGGCTTAATCCAGATATTCACATATGTGAAAGTTAGAGAAAACATATCAACTCTACATATATTATGATATGCGTACTTTTGCACCCCATTCCCCACCACAACAAAAGATTACAGCCTATTAATTTAAACATGCCCTTGTCTAGTCTTTTTGCTCTTTTTGCATTAGAATGCCTACATTTCTTAATACTAGAAAAGAATAAAGAGAAAAAGGCATCTCTTTACTTTAGTATCTTTCTTATATACAAAAACAACTAAAAATATTTCACTATTTATATCATGAAACGTTTCATAAAAATAATGTTAAAAACAGAAATTGTTTATTTAGTTACCTTCTTCCTTCCTCTTTCCCCTCCCCTCAGTGTCCTTCCAAACATTAATGACATGAAGTGAGGCAAATCCCTTTCAGTTCCCAACAAGTTTAACAAAGTCAACAAAAGTCCATTCTTTCTACTTTTTCTTGTACAGCCATATTCCACAAATGTGATTGATGCTTTGCAGTCTCACATTTATTCACTAATTTCCATTTGTTGCTCTTCTTCCTGTTCATCCCCATCTCCCAGCCCCAGATTCCATTTCAATTGCAATGCACTCCGGAGTCTTCTAGTTAAAATCTATGCTTTTCTCTATCTCTCAAGCATTTTTCTTTGGAACAGTGGAAAAGATTTCAATGGCAAAATATCTGTGTCTGGTTTATTATGAGAAGAATGAAAAACAGAGCCCCCTTCTTCTTGATGACTCACTTTTTGTTGGACAAACTTTTGTATTTCCTTCTTAGCCTGTTCTGTATCAAAAAATGGCTTTACTCCTCCAAGAAAATATATTCTGAAAGCAGATTGATACATCATCTTGTATATCATACCTGCCTCTCGACATTCCGTGATTGGTGTAATAAATTTGTTTATCTTTTGCTTAGTGAACAGTGAATAATAATTTCCACAAACACTCAACAAAAAATAGGAATATCCAGCTAAAAATCTAGACATCTAATAAGCATAAAATTTGAATACCAAATAACACATAACTCTTCCCACTTCCAGTAGGAATGTGCTATTTAGTATTTACATTTTCACATACTTAAAAACCAGAGAGTGACAACAATTATGAAAAAAAAATAAAAGCACATTATTGAAGAGACAACATAAAATCCACAGACTTTAATGAACTGTATCAGAAAATACTACCACATAAATTAATTTATTTTTACTTCAGAAAAATGGAGATACAAGATGTGTGTCCTCATTCTTTAAATTATTGTTGTCACTTGTATATTGGTCATGTAGTGTGGTTTTCTGTGTACTAGACAGCTTCAAAAATGACGTGATGAGGAGGAGGAGGATTCAGAAAATTGTGCTAAGGGATAAATCAAGCTTGAAGATAGGGACATATCTGAAAAATAGGAACATCATATGCAGAACAAGATCAGGCCTGAAAATAGGAGTGATCTGAGGAGACCCTATATTTTCTCTGAGACTTTTTACGGACTGCAGGAATAGATAATGGTGTCTTGCAGACCGCTTTTTAAACATCTTCCAAAGCTGGTAAATGAAAGGAGATGGCCTCAAAATTGGGTATTTCGTCCTCTATAAGGTCATACATCCTGACTAACTTTCAGGTAGTTCCCAGCTGCACCTAGGCAAAAACATCACTAAATCTAGCAATCATTTGGGGAATATATAGCTAAAATGAACAAAAAATAGAAAGATAGTAAAAAATCTAATAGTAAAATGAGATAAATCAGCACTGGATCCTGTGAAGAGTTAGAAAACTTTCTTCTTTGGATAGCAGACAAAGACTGAGCACTCACTTCCTGTGACAGCTGAAGGCTTCCCTCTTAGGATTTGCTCAGCCAGTCAGCTGTCACAGGAAAAGAGAGGGAGGGGAGTCTGAGCTTTTGAATGCTGGACAGTACTGGGTTACCTTAGCAGATAACCTAAAATGCCACTGAGGCAGTGGGAATGGTGAATATTTTTGTAGAGTCTCTCTACTTTCTTAGTACAAAAGGCTAACTATCAGGGAATCCACAGGCTATATCAAACACATCCTCTAATGCTGATAGCAGTGTTGGATGGGAGGAGGTTGTGGGAATTCCAATTCTAACAAATAACATGATTTTCTGAGGGACTAAGAAGTGTCAGTGTTCTCCCACTAAAACACAGTAACATGCTCTCTTCTGAGTCTGAATCAGAAATCTCAAAAAAAGCAGTATCTGTTCCATCACATTCCTCTCCAGATTCAATTTCTTGAATCTGTTCAGGAAAATAAGAATCCCTTTTTCTTTTACCAGAAACCACCTGATAAAGCCTGAACAAGACCTTATAGTGGGAGAACTACTCCTGTCTAGTGAAACTGGAAAAGGAGAAGATAGATGTTTAATTTTCTGTTTTTTTTTTGACAAGAAAATTGGGACAAACAAGTTTATTAATGGCAGGAACAGTGTCCTCAGGGATGGGCATAGCATTTTGGCTAAGCGGAGGCACCTTCTCTGCCTTTTCTCCCAACACTGAAAAAAATGTCTCTACTTTGCGCACTGAGGGAACCCCAACAGCTACAAAGCACAAGGCTAATCCCTGGCCTATACTTATATACACTTATGCAACCAGCTTATTGTACATTTTTTATTTTTTATATTTTTTCCCTAACAGATTTGTTTGTTTTTCAATTGAATTGTACAGGTTATAGGTCACATTAAAGGTGAGAAAAGTTTTGAAATTATTTATTGTGATCTCATTTTTTATATAACAAAAACCTGGCATTTTAACAGGGGTGTGTACACTTTTTATATCCACTGTAGTTTTAGGATTTTTAACCACCTATTTTCTGCGGACATGCAGTGGATAGTAAAGATGCAAAGAAACCTGCTACTAAGAAATCATATATTAGCCAATGGAAACTATTTTCTAGTTGGTGCCATAATAAGAAATAGGATACTTTTATGGATGGTATTTCTCTGGTTATACAATATTCATGTACTTTATCTTCTGAGTTTTCTTAACTCCTGTAGCAAGATCATTTGCTGGCCATTTCAACATGTCTGACCATGAATCCCCCTCTTTTAATGCATTCCCATGTCAAGATGTTTTTGAAATGGATTCTACATAGCTGTCAACCTATAAAACAGGTGGCTTCTCCTTGGGATCATAATTATGTTTTGGAAAGTTAACTCTTGCTCTGTTTGAAATAGCTCATCAGGCTGATGTGAGTCTTAACATGGAAAATAGTTTTGCTAATTGCTCTGATCTCTGCTGGAAGAATGACTGAGTTGAAAGCTCTCATAACGGGTCAACCTTATCTCATTTTTCACAAAGGGAGGGTTAATTTAAAAACTAATCCTTCATTTATGCCTAAATTGTTATCCAAGTGTACTTTGATTCAAGCTACACATCTCCCTGTCTTTGTTCCAGAACCTAAAATGAGGGAGAAAGGTTTTTTCCTATTCTGAAGATCCACAGACAACTCTGATACTAGCTTGACAGAACTAAAATCTTCTGAAATTCTGATCAGTTATTTCTTATGAAGTTATGAAAAAGGATAACTTGTGTTAAAGCAGACTATCTCCAAATTGTTGTCTCAACTCATTTTCCAACATAGCAAGTAAATTCTAGGCAGGATCAAGACGCATTCTACTAGAACCTTGATTTCGTCAGTGACATTTTGGAAATGGGTGTACTCTAGAAATATTTTAGAGGCTGCAACATGGTCTCCTTTATATAATTTAACATAGGTTCATAGGTAGCTACTAGGCTATTGGCCCTAGGGCCTATATAAGCCTAGCCCAATGGTACTCTGGCTTTTGCTACCCAGGAAAATAATTTTCCTGTGCCCCTGTCAAGCAGAGCCACAGAAGTGATCCCCGAGGTGAATTTCCTATCTCCCATCCAATCATCAAGATTTTTCTTGAAGAGTGTTACTGAGAAGCTTTGTTTGATATAGATAGGTAGTTTGTTCCAGAGTATGGGAAGTCTCTGGGACAGGAATCTATCCCTCCAGCATGTTCTGTTTATTGTGGTGACAAGGTTTAGGTCCCTAGAGCATGTAGCTCGGAGGGATTGGGATTTCTTTAAGTGGAGCATGTCCAACAGCTCTTGTTTTGACATAGCTTTGTATGTTAGGCAGAGATCGCCTCTGAGTAGGCGATATGCGACAGAGTAAAGCTGGAGTTTTTTGAGACTGTCTGCATAGGTCATCTGTTTGAGGCCGGTAATCCTCTTTGTGAGGTATTTCTGCGGCCTTTCCAATTGTTGTATCTGTCATGTGAGGTACATACCAAAATGGGCATTGTACTCTATAATGGGTCTAATGAGTGATGGGTAGAGGGGAACAATGACCTCTTTTTTCCTGGATGAGAAACCTTTTGTGATGAGGTGTGCCAAGTAGAAGGATTTCCTGACTACTGTGGTGATGTGCTTATCAAAGGAGAGACTGCTGTCCACCTGTGTCCCAAGGTCTCTTATCACACTTTCGGTGTTAAGTAGACCACCGCCTATGTGGTAGTTCATGGGTATAGAGTTTTTACAAAAAGGGATGACAATGCACTTTTTGGCATTGAGCTTGAGGCCATGGCTTTGACACCAGGCATCTGTCTCAGTGAGGCCCTTTTGTAGGATGTCCACATCGTTAGGAGTTTTGATTATGGCTTCTAGTTTGCAGTCATCTGCGAACTTTGTTAGCCAAAGACCTTCTGTGTTAGCCTGCACTTCAAAGAAGTAGATACCAAACAGGAGAGGACCTAGGACTGAACCCTGTGGTACTCCATTTGTCACTGGTCTGAAGTTGGATTTAGAGTCTGCTACTTTCACAGTGTGGGTTCTGTCAGTGAGCCATTTGGCAACCCATCTTGTGACATAGGGATTTATACTTAGGTTAGTGAGTTTATCTATAATTCCAGAGTGGGGGATGGTGTCAAAAGCCTTGGCGAGATCTTGATAGGCTGTGTGGACCACCTTACCCTCATCTACGGCTTTGGTGACCAGTTCAAAGAAGTCTATCAGGTTTAGGAGACATGATCTGCCTTTTACAGATCCGAACTGGTTAGGGTCCAGAGTTTGGAGATTACCAGTGTCATTGTTTATAAGTTTCATGATTATACATTCCATAGCCTTGCAGACCAGGCTCATCAGGCTAATGGGGCAGTAGTTCCCGGGTTCCATGGTGGCTCCCCCTTTGTAGAGTGGGATAACCATGAGGTGAGGCTATGATTGAACATGGTACTTAGGTGGGGTGCCAGTTTGTTCTGTAGTTCATGTAGAATGCAGCCTGGGATTTTGTCAGGTCCCATGGATGCTGTGTTCTTGGCTTTGGAGAGTGTGTTTTTTACTTGTGCAGCCATGATTACAGGAACTTTGCATTCTTCCGGTATAGAGATGGGCCCTTTAGGGGGTGAGAGAGGGGTAAAGTTAGCACTAAACCTATCTGCCAGGATGTTGACAATATCAATTGGCTCTGTAAATTTAGTGCCATTGTGCAGTAACTCAGAGCAGATCGGAGTGTTGCCATTGAAATTCTTGACATAGCTATAGAATGCTTTGTGGTTGTCTTTAGAATCGGTGGCAATTTTGTTTTCGTAACTAGCTTTGGAGGATTTTATGAGGGATCTCAGCTTCTTACTGAGGCTGACCGTGGAGTTCCTCCAATCATGGGATTTAACTCTTTTTTGCAAGAGTTTCTTTCTTCTGCTGTAGAGTTTGTTTATGGCAGGGGACCACCAGATTGGCTTCCTTTTTTTGGAGGATAGCATCTTGGTTCTGTTAGGGATTGTACAATCCATGCACTCATGTAAGTGCTTATAAAGTGCATTTGTATAGGATTCAGCAGTCATACCTCTATTGTTCGTCAGCATGGGTGTCGTGACATTTGCCACTTCTGTCTTAAGAAGCGTGAAGTTGGCTTTGGAGAAATTTTTTACGGTGGTTTCCCTAATGGGGGGGGGGGGATGTGGATGTCTAGGGTGATTAGCTTGTGGTCGGATCTGACCAACAAGGAATTGACCTCTGGTGTGGAACACCGGTTGCCCATGTTGGTAAAGACCGGGTCTAGGATATTGCTGCCCCTGGCGGGGGTGTGGATAAGTTGATCCAAGACGTTGGAATTTATGAATTCCATATGTGTTGGAGACAGTGGCACTGACAAAAAGGCAGGCATTTGAGCTGGATGTGGCAGAGTTAAAGATGTTAGATTTGAACTGGGTGTGACGAGGGTGGACAGGATTAGGAATAAGTATATTAGAGGGTCAGCCCAGGTTGGAAGGTTTGGAGACAAAGCCAGAGAGGCAAGATTACATTGGTTTGAACATGTGCTGAGGAGGGATGCTGAGTATATTGGGAAAAAGATGCTAAGGTTGAAGCTACCAGGTAACAGGAAAAGAGGAAGGCCTAAGATGAGGTTTATGGATGTGGTGAGAGAGGACATGCAGGTGGTTGGTGTGACAGAGCAAGATGCAGAGGACAGGATGAAATGGAAACAGATGATCCGCTGTGGCGACCCCTAACGGGAACAGCCGAAAGAAGATGTTGAGCACAAGAGTTGGTACATGAGTAGTTTTCCCAGTTAATGGTGGAGTAGTTGAAATCGCCCATTATTAGGGTGTTAGGTTGGACCCTATTATTTTCCAGTGTATCAAGAAATGAGGAGTGGGAATCCTGGGGCATGGTTGGGGATCTGTAGCAAGTTACAGTTTGGATTGCGGTCTTGCCCAGAGCTAGTTGCACTTGAATAATCTCGGATGCATTATGCTGAGCAACTAGCTTGGAGGTGTGGATATACTTAATGAATATGGACACGTCTTCTGCCTTTAGTGTTTCAGTCCAGGTTAGGGGGCCAAAAGGTGTGGTATGAATTATAGCCTGGTAATGCAGGGGTGCTCTCTGGAGCCTTGAACCTGGTCTCTTTCACTGCACAGATGTCGATGTTCTCCATTTTAAGGAGTGCCTCGAGTGAGTGCATTTTGAGGTTTAGACTTCTAACATTAAGTAGCATTACCCTCAGATTTTGCTTGCTTGTACATGTTACGGTGGTGAATTTGTCATTTGAACCTTGCCTAAAAAAGGCACTATAGGGCTGGCAAGAGCCTTAGCCAGTATCCGGAATCCCAAGGGCGACAGGTGCAGGCCATCTCTGGCAAAGCATCTTGGTTTGTTGATCATGTCATAGGTTCATAGGTAGGTACTAGGCTATCTGCCCGAGGGGATTTATAAGCCTAGCCAGAGTGTGTCGGCTTTCGTTGCCCCATTGATTAATTAATGATCCTCTGTCAAGTAGAACCAATGAAGTGATCCCAGGGGTGTATTTTCTGTATAGGTTCATAGGTAGGTACTAGGCTGTCTGCCTGAGGGCATTTATATCCCAGGCAGACAGATACTGGATCTCCTTAGGATGACACCAGAAGATTAGCCATTTGTTGAAGTCAATCATTTTTGTCCTTCTACTGTGGTATCATTCTGGGTTATGGCAGGATGCTACTCAGGGCTAGGGTCATACCTGCCTGGGCTACAAGATCGGACATCTCCTCCATGTCTCTCTTCATGTAGTCCAGGGAGGTACATCTCAGGTCATTCACACCAACATGAACAATGGCAGAGTCATATTTGTACTTGTTGTGGAGTGACCTGAGTGCGTGAGTTATGTGGCGGATCCTGGCACCAGAAAGGCAGCTGACAGTAACTTTCTCGTTGTTTAGCCTGGTGAGTGGAACATCAGTGTGCCTGACTATAGAGTCACCTATGACTAGAGTGTTGGGTACGTTGTTATGCTTTATGGGCTGTGGTTGAAGTTTGTGGGCTATGTGTCATTTGGATTGTATTGGGGGGGTGGAGGTTGCTTGCATTTCTGCTTTAGAGGTCCCTGTTGCTTGGGTAGATTTTTATTGAGAGCCTCTGCGAATGTAGGTGTGTGTTTTGTGTTTCTATGTGTGTGTTTTTGTGGTGTAGGTTTTGAGGGACTGTGTGATGTGTGGTGTGGTGCAAGTGTTTACCTTCTCCTCTTGACTGTCTAGTCCAGTCTTGGGTGAAGAGAGCATTGCTTCCAGTTTGACTATACAAGTGCATCTCTCACAGGTTGTAGTTTTGGGTGGTAGGAGGAGAGGGTTATCTGTGTACATGAGGCAATTGCTGCATTGCCCCAAGATGCCCAGATTCATCAGGTAGACAGGAGAAAATACTGGGAGCTGACCCTTAGACATGCCTGGATAGGTGCTTATTTATTAAGTACTGAAAACTGTTTTCCTTAGACAAGTGAGGAAAGTTGAGTGCTGTAATAATTTGTAGCTTATTTAGTGCTTACAATGAGTTCTGAACAAGTGCTGAGCTCAAAGAAACAGATTTGAGTGCTGAAACTAGAAAACTGGCTAGTTCTAAGAAACAAAATTAAGCTAGAAGGCTTCCCTCCAACACAGAATGGCTTGGGGGCTCAGAAGCTTACAAACAGTCCTGGATACAGCAAATCTGTATCTGGGCTAGGTGACTTACATGAAAGGCAGGAAACAAGCTTAGAAATTTTTTTTTTTGTGGAAAGGGAAAAGGAGGAGCAGAAACTAACTGGGTTGGCATTCTCAAATGTTCTCCCTGGATTAGGTAGAATGAGGTAAAGAGTATAAAAACAGGATACCAGTACCGAGGGACAGTGGGAAACAAAAATCAGAACAAACAAACCCAACCAGATGCTTAACAATTGTAGAAAATGTCTAGTTAATACCTCACACACAGTGAAACTAGCTAGAAAAGTATATGCAGACAATAAAAGTGCTATAAATAACTCATAAAAATAAGCAAATAAACAGGATACTTAATGTTATATATCATAGATTAGTTGGCTCAGAGCCCTTCCTCCAATTAGCTCAGAGCCCATTAGCTCAATGTGAAATGGCAGAAACACTCACAACTTCTTAAGTAACAAAATTGAAACCTGAAACAACTTTAAAAAAAAGCTTGAAAGAACCAGTGAGGTGCTTACTCTAAGCCGTAGTCCAGGCAATCCCAATCAGCCAATGACCATAAATGATTCACTCTCACTGAAATGCTATACTGGCTTTGGCTACACTACGATGGCCTGGAACATGTTCTCAGACACACAGCCTCTACTAACAAACAACTAGGCCCAAAACACAAGCCTGAATATGGACAATGCTGCACTACCCACACTACTTAGGTAGAAAAAAAAAACTGCAGAAATGTTTTAACCGATAAAGGATCAAGGAGAGTCTAAAGAGTGCTTTTAACTGCAAACAGGTTATATGATACACTCATTAGCAGGAAATCAGAACAAACAAACCCAACCAGATGCTTAACAATTGTAGAAAAATTCTAGTTAATACCTCACACACAGTGAAACTAGCTAGAAAAGTATATGCAGACAATAAAAGTGCTATAAATAACTCGTAAAAATAAGCAAATAAACAGGATACTTAATGTTATATATCACAGATTAGTTGGCTTAGAGCCCTTCCTCTGATTAGCTCAGTGTGAAATGGCAGAAACACTCACAAGTTAACTTAAGTAACAAAGTTGAAACCTGAAACAACTTTAAAAAAAGCTTGAAAGAACATAGTACTACAAACTAGACACCTTTTCCAGGTCTACAGCAGGCTTTGATTAGAACATTCTCCAGAGACTTCTGGATCCTCATCCTTCCTCCTCCCAAATCTTATAAGCAATTGTATTCTGCCCATGTATCTAAGGCTACTGCAGCAGTGACCAAATCATGAACTTAGTATGGCTGTGCAAGTGAATATACCATAACAGTAGATGTTTGAATGATTACTGCTGCAGTATCTGCTCCCTCCTTCCATCCTCCCTTATTTTTTTTTTATTTTTGTTTGCCAGGGTGATGACATTGATTGTTTTACACATAACATTGACCGCTTTCAGCCCTCTAGCCTCCCTTTTCAGCTGGCTTGAAAGCTGTGAAGGGCTTCTAGTCCACACCATTGATTTTTCTCCAGTTCTACTCAAATTCTCAGTAGTCTGAACATATGGAAGATGCCCTTAAGCTTTTCAATCTATAACCCATATAGCTAATGCTACTTCAGTAGAGATCATTTGAACATCTTCTGTCACGGTAAGTTTGCTAACACAACTTTAACTTACTTGTTTGGGGTGCTACCAAGTGCGATGTGATGTGAGACTCATTACCATTCCATACAGATTAAGGCAAAAAGGTCTGTAACATAATAAAAGCCAAATGTCAGCTTTCTATTCCAAAACCAGATGTCAGATTTGCATATGTGATTTCAAGTATAATGGTCATATTATGAATTTATAAGTTCACAGGCAACTACTAGGCAATCAGTCAGCAGGAATTACAACTCTGTTCAATGAGCCATATGCAGAAGTGTCTCTGCCCTCAAGGAGGGCAATGCAGTATAGGCTAGGTGATGAATTGAGGTTGCTCATCTAGTTATATAAATTTACATTGAGGGTGACAAGGGTACTACTGTGCTTGTCATGTAGTGAAAGTTTGTTCCAGAGGTACTATTATGCCAAAGTGTCTTATTTAGCTGTGATGAAAGTTTAGGATATTTAACTAGGCATTTGAAGAGCCATTTGTTTAATGAAGAAGTAGGTCAAGAAGGTTTGCTCTTTCATGGCATGAAAGGCAAGATAAATATCACCATGATGGACTCTGTAAAAGACCAAGTACAGAGAGAGGCATGCTAATCTGTCTGTGTAACTGATCCTTTCAGTTAGAAATCTCTGATGTTTAGTGATAGGTTTCAAAAAAAATGTGCCAAAAGAGGCATGTTCAAAAGTGAAACTGTTAAGAAAGGTAAAGGCTTTGGATCTACAGGATGTAACTTTGGAAATTAGTTGAGCTAAAATGATATCCATACTGTTACACAGGCATAACTGTTTTATCAGCAGAATTACCTAGATCTCTTATGAAGGTGTCTGATTTGTGTGGTGTGTTACCTGGATGATATGATATAGAAATGTTTTGTTTCCCAAAATTAGTTATGCTACATTTTTCAGGTATAGTTTGAGACTATTGTCCTTGCACCAAATGTTAGCATATTTTAACCCATGATGGAACAATTGTAAATCAGTGGAGGAATTAATAACAACACCCAATGGTATATCATTAGTAACTTTCTTCCTCTCAGTAGTGATACCTGCATCTAAACACATGCTGTGTGTCAGATAACCACATAACTGACCACCACACAACACATGGATTTATATTCAGATATACAAGTCTATGAATAATACCTGTTGAAATAGTATTCAAAGACCTTGTCCATGTCTAGATATGTTGTATGTACTGCATAACCTCTTTCCACTGATTTAGTAACATGGTTTGAAGTAGTTAATGAGGTTAAACAGACAGGAGCTTTCTTTGCCAATGCTGAATTGATGAGAGTTCAAGGTTAAGAGATTTTGAGTATCCAGAATAATGAGGTCTGGGCTCATGTACTCCACAGCTTTACACACGATGCCAGTCAGACTAATGGGTTTACAGTTACCAGTGTTTATGCTTGAGTCACCGTTGTGTGATGATATTACAATGGCTGTTTTCCAGGCTTCAAGAGTGTAAACAGTGGAGAAGCATAGACCTAAATTAAATTAAATAGGTTAAGAAAGAGTTCAGAAAGCTCTGATAATCAGGAAACCTGGTATGTTATCAGGACCCATGGATGAGTTTTTCTTTGCTTTTAAGAGGGCTGAAAGGACTTGTTCCATAGTAATTACAGGGGGTGGGTTGGATCCTTGGAATCTGTGGAAGAATTATAAGTCTGAGTTGAGTAAATTGCACTGCATTCTCCGCTAGGATATTAGCCATTTTCTTTGTGTTAGAATGGGCAGTTTTATTGTGGATTAGCTCCAAATACTGCTGGATTACTTAGAAAAAGCATCACTGTCATTTATATTCAGCTGTGAGTTTCTTAATAGTACCTTAAATGTTTTACTAATTCAAGTATTCTCTTAAGATGGATAGAATGAGATCTCTTATAAGCATTAGGTAAATTCATTCTCTTGCTATATAGTTTATCTCATTAAACCCTAGTGTCACTTCCAAACATTTCTATCGAACCAGCCTCTAGGTGATTGCCTGTTCATATTTACATACGTATTTGCAAACCATTCCAGATATGAATTAAGTTTTCAACTTAAAGCTTATATAATGAGCAACACATTAACTTTGATACTAGACCACTGCCTGATGCAGTTGAAGAGATGTGAAATGCTCTTCATATATTATTTACTTATATTGTCAAACATCTCAAAAAACAGGCAACATGGACAGAACCTCTCAATAATTATAAGGAGTGGGTCAGGTCTTTACACATAAGGCCAACACACCCCTATAATTACTACACAGCTCACATCTGGATGAAGAACATACTGTTGATGGGATTTTCTAGATGGCCACACACTGATCAACAGCTTAATTTCAACTCTCCCAGTACAAAAAAAGAAACTGAGATATAAGAGCCAGGAATATTGTCAGCCTGACTAAAATTCAGTTACTTGCTAGTAAGCACATTGCCTGGATGCCAGCAAAGAAGAAATTTAGAGAACCTGGAATAAAATCTACTATAAATACTGAAGACAAAACACTGGCTGGGAAGAATCCTCCTGCTGTTCAGCAAAAAAGCTTTTCAAGCTTAAATTTTGGTACAAGAGATGGCTTACAGTAATTTAGAGGGGAAAAAATCAAATACACTCACAGCTGATTAAAATAATTGAAACATTGCAGGAGTAAATCAACACAAATAACAAAGGGCTGGAAAAATAGAAGAAACTATAACTACCTATTCAAATGAAATGAAAAACTATTAATTTTATGAAAGCACAAGTAAGCATCTGGACTGGTATTCCACAGCAGGATTTGTTAATGGAAAGGGCAGATTGAGTGTATGCTCCAAACCTGGCCATGACAAAACAGCCAAGACCTCTATTAGTAAAGTAGCAATCACACCAGCAGAAAGAGTTGATCCTGACAAAACTGTGGAAGAAGGGAAAAGTATTAACATTGTACATAGCGTAATGTTTGTGGAAAATGATTATTCATTGTTCGCATAGCAGAACAGAACAGAAGCAAATTCATCCCAGCAATCAAGGAGTGTTGAGATGCAGGTGTATCCAGCTGCCTTGAGAATATTTTTCCTGGAGGATCAAAGACATTTTTGATGTAGAACATGCTAAGGAGGAAATGATGGGGAAATAAAAAAGTTTATCTAACAAAAAGTGAGCCAGCACACAGATGGGGACTCTGCTGTGCATTCTTCTGACAATAAAGCTCATAGAGAGACTTTGCCAGTGAAAGCTTGTCAGTATTATAAAGGAAAATGATTCTGAGACAGAAAAAAAGCACAAGAGTTGACTAGAAGAATCAGAAGTACACTGGACTTGAATCAGAGTCTGCTGTTGGGAAACTGAAATGAACAGGAAGAAGACCAGAAACACTGAAATTAGTAAATAAATGGGAAACTATGAAATATCAATTGTCTTTGTGAAGTATGGTTTTGCAAGAAAAAGTGACTGGGAGAGACTATGGATTTTTGTTAAACATATGGGTGGACTGTAAAGCATATACCCTACTCTGTCCTTAATGTTTGAAGGACACTAAAAGGGGGAAGTAACTGTTAGTAAAACAATTTTTGTTTCTAATAGTATTAGTATAAACATTTCATGATATAAATTGCATGGTGTAGTAAAGTAGTTTTGTGTAGTGTGTAGTCAGACATATTTTAAATGTAGGGGGAGTCCCTTCATTGACTGTTGTATGTGTTAAAGATATTAAGTAAGCAAGTACTTTTTCAATTGTAAGAAATTAAGGCTATGTTCAACAAACACACTGCCTTACTAGCATATGGGTGGAAGTGCCATGCTACTCTCCTTCTGAAGTCTGTGAAAGATAAGAACTCCTTCCACTGCCTGTCTGTGAGAGAGAAGAACCAATCACCTGGCAGGACCAGGGCAGCTCTTCATACTCACAGACAGGACCCTTTCAGTTTTCTTGTGCCACAGTCAGCAAATGATCTCTTGAGATACTGCTTCCGTCTCTTACTGATATCACCTACAGAGCTCAGACTAGAAATTCCTTTTTGGCTTTTATTTCCTTCTTCTACCTTTTTCTATCATTGCTGGAATTGTATATTCTGGTGATTTGCTTATTATTTGTGTAAAATTTGTATATATTTTGTGTGGTTTCTGTTACAGTATGAGACTTGGACTGTTTACGTTAAGCTCTTACTGAGTTTCTGTTGGGTATTTAACCATTTTGAAGTGTTTATTGCTATTTCTGATTGTTTAACTGAGTTTCTGCACTAAGGCCACTTTAGTGTAGTTCCTCTCATTGCTTTGTGCTGCCAGAAATGCAAGTAATTTATGGCTGCTATTTCCATTGATTAAAAGATTATTTTGAAATTTTGACAATAAACCATGCTGTTTTTGCAGTTTTTTTTCGTTGGAGTTATGATTATTTGATGTCATTGAGCATGTTTACAGCATTTTAAACTGTTTTTTTTTTTTGTCTAAATCGCAATTTGGGTGCCATTTTATTTGTGAGGCACTTCTGTCAGGAGTTTTTCTTACATTTATATTTAATTCCTTGTCAAAGGTTTGGATTAATTGTTATTTGATGTATTTGAGCAGATTTACAACTTTTTAAATTAATTTCTCATTTTAATTCCATTTTGGGCACAATTTTGTTTGTGCAATTTTTGCATTTCTGACATGAATTTTACTTTACTCAGAGTGTAGCTGACTCAGCCAGCACTCTGTGCCAGTCCAATGAACTAGTGCCCTACTCCCATAGCTCTTCAAGTGAAAAGCCAAAAAAAAAAGAGTAATGCAAAACTTCCAGGATGCTTCCTACAGACAGTACGACAGTACCGAGTCCAAGTGAAGAGCACAAAAAAAGTCCATTCTTTCTACTTGTACACCAGCCAGGTGGCCAGATACATGATATGCCTCCACCCTTCCTGTCTGGCTTTCAGGTCCTATTTTTGTGCCCTGCCTTGACCTGCCTTCTTCACACTTTAGCAAAAAATAAATAAATGCATCATTTCTTTTAAACTGTAGCAAACAGTTGCTAAAGTTCCACTTCATGGAGCTTTATGGAGCGCAGGTTTAGTAAAAAATAAGATTTTTTTATACTTTACGACTGTTGCAAACTGCTTGCTACAATATAGCAAATGGTTTCTACAGTTTAGACTACGCACAAAGCACTATAGCACTCGGGTTTGACAGCAAATGCAATATTGACTTTATGCTAAAAAGGGTTTTCAGGATGATGCATGGCCATTCGCCCCCTAACACTTTACACACAGGGCAGATGCCCCTCTTTCCCCGCTCTAGCTATGCTACTGATTATACTTAATTCCTGGTCTAAGGCTATTTTGGGCTATTTCTATTCATGTTAGAAAAAAATAGTCCGTATATTGAGGATCTGTTTGATGTGTTTATTGTGCTTTGTGTTGAGTTATTGAAAATGTTGCCTTTTTCTCCACAGTGCAGTATTTAGTATAGTTTCCTTATAGAAATAAATGTCAGTGAACTATATAAAGAGATCTTTGTGGTATTTGTCCATTTGGTACTAAGCTGAGCATGTAACCAGACTTTCTATTGATCTGGTTAATTAAGAGCACATCAAAAAAATATGCCTCAGCCTACAGCTTATGAGTGCACAATAGCCTTGGCTTCAGGCAGGGTGTCAGACTACTCACCTTTTGCTCTCTTCAGGTCCTCTAGTGTGGTCATAATATCGCAACTGTATGTAACATGTGAGTCAACCACATCCTGTAGAGCTGTACCATTGCTTACTTCAGGCATGGGAGAACCAGAACCTTTAGGTGCAGAGGAAGTCAGCGGTGCAGAACTGGCTGTCAGTATTGATACTCTCCCCACCCTGGGATTCTCACACTACTGTAGTGTATGCTAAAAAGAAACAGAAAACCCATCAGTTGGTGGGACAGTCGTTACTGACTGGTTTTCCACCAGAGATGGTGGCTTTGCCTAGATACAGTGTTCAGACAGTTAATTAGCGGGTACATAATTATGAGTAATGCTGACAATTCCACCTCCACTCAATCTGCTAAGGATCCTCTTTTTGAAGGGGATCCTGTGTCTGAGGATTCTGACCTGTCTGACTCAGATTAGCTGGTTTCTTCTGATGATGAACAGGTGCAGGTACCCAAACAGATGTTTTGCTTTTTCACAAATGTTCACTAGATTTAAAGATGTATTTATTTGGGAGCAATCGTCAGGTGCCCCCACTCTCTTGGAGGATGAGGCCCTGGACATTGAGATCTTTCCACAACTGAGCCCAGCATTAGAAGATGTCTTGAAGAAGGCCTGTATTTCTCCACTGATTATTGAGGCTTTGCCTAAGAAAGTGTTTGAGAAGTTTAAGGTATGCTCTGCCTTGCCTGGCCTCCAAGCCCCTTTGTCTGAAGACCCTACTTCTATGTTCCCAGCAACTTCTACTAATAAGAAGACCATGTCTTCTAACCCAGTCCTTCAAACTAAACTAGGCAAGTGGTTAGAATCTCGGGGAAAGAAGCTGGTGCAGTCCAGACAGCAGCTTATAAAGTGTTTAACTATCAGTGTTTTATGTAGACGTTTGTGTTGAGATGTATGTACAGTTTTGATAAAGTTGCATTACTGCCTGCACAGCAAAAGGTTTATGTTAAAAGTAGTGTTTCCAATATTTCTCAGGTGTCAAAGGATGCTTTAAAAAGTACCTTGGGAGGGCTGATACTGTTTCTATAAGTGCAGCATTGTCATTGGTGATTAGGACTATGCCTGCTTGCACTCCTAGAATTTTTCTTGTGAGTTAAAAAATTAGATTTTGAATGTTCCTCTTGAGTCTGACTGTGTGTTTGGTACAGCAGCTAATCAGATCCTTGAACACTGGGATTACAAAGGTAAATTGATGCAAGGGGTATAGAAAATGTTTCATATTCCTAAATTCTGCTCCTTTAAGCAAGATAACTTTTGGCGTTCTAATAAACAGAAGACCCAGCCAAACAAAAACCAAGGCAATAAAAGGAAATGTCAGGACAACAACTCCAAACTGAACAAGAAGGTTTCCTTTCCTAAATAGGATGCCCCCTTCCATCTTATGACTATGACAAGGAGCGGCACCCTTGTTTGTCAAGTCCCCCGTCAGGTGCCTCATCTGTCAAGTTAGCTCTCAACAGGGTAGCCTTGTCATCAGTGGTTTCTGAGAAGTGGGTGCTAAACATTGTTGGCGGAGGTTACAGATAGCAGTGGAAAAAACATCCGCCTCCATTTAGGAGAGTACCCTTTCATCTGCCAGACTAGACATTGTTATTCCCACCACTTCGTCAGCAAATGCTGAACTCAGAGGGTCAAAGGACCAGTCCCTCCTTTGGAAAGAATGAAAGGTTTCTACTCCAGAATTTTCCTGGTTCCTAAAAAAATAGCAGTTGTGGAGACTAATTTTGGACCTTTTTTCTGAATACTTTGTCAAGGTTCCGAAGTTCAAGATGCTCACCCTGCAGACAGTGCTTTCTCTGTTGCCAGACAACTGCTTCATGGGGACCATGGACTTGAAGGATGCCTATCATCATATCCTCATTGCTCATCACTTCAGGTGATATCTGAGATTTGTTGCGTCAGTTTTCCGTATTGCTTTTTGGGCTATCCACTGCACTGCAAGTGTTTACTACATACCTTGCTCCCATAGTGGCCCACTGTCAGACTCTGAGTATTCACAGCTTTCTGGGTATTCAGAGCTTTCTGTATTTGGAATGTTTGATGATCTCAGCAGGGTCTGCATCTAGGTGGTTGTGATCCCTACAGAAGATCTCAACCTTACTCTCCCATCTATGGTTTAAGTTGAACCTCCAAAAGTCATATTTGACACCCTCACAAAGACTTGTCTTTCTGGGGTTCTTAATCGATTTCAACAAGAGAATGACCTTTCTGCCTGAAGACAAAGTCCTGTCATACCAGACAGTGTTTGTGGAATTCCAAGAGGAATGTTGCCTGGGCAAGAGAATTCCTAAAAATACTTGGACTGATGGCATCCATGATTTTCATGATAATACTGGCCTGTCTTCACATGAGAAATACTCAGTGGTATGTCTGAAATTGTTGTACACAGCATCTTTATTCCCTGGAATCCCAGTTGCTGGTGCCCTTCATCACACAAGAATTACAGTGGTGGAGAGAACATTTGGGTATCAGTCTAGGGCTTCCTTTCTCTTCTCTTCTCTTTTGCCTATACAATCTGTCCAGATAGATTCCTCTGACTTCACCTGGGGAGCTGTGTCTATGGGGATGCAAATGCAAGCCACTTGGGTATCCAAGGGCTCACAGAAACATATCAATATCAAGGTGATGGCAGTGATTCATTCCTTGGAAGTCCTTCTCCACCTCTGAACTTCAGGTCCTCTTCACAGTAATGTGGTACTTCAGCGAACAAGGGGGCATGAGGACTTACCCTATCTGCCATTTGGCAATGACAGCTTGGGAAAGGACTTCTTGCAATTTTCTGGCTCTTCAGTATTATACAGCTTGTCAGAGCAGAACATTTTGGGAAACAGATTAAGCAGATCCTGGGCATGAGTTCCAGGATCTAGTCCAGATGTGGAGACTCCCTCAAATTGATCTGTTTGTCTACTTTCAAAACAGAGAGCTGGAGACATTCTGTTACAGACATGCTTGCAACCATGCTTGAAGGACAAATGCATTATTGTTTCCTTGGATGGGAATGTTCCTGTATGCATTTCCACCCTTTCCACTGATTCACAAGGTACTTCTGAAAGTTCAAAGAGAATTCCCAAAGATCATTATAGTGACCTCCTTCCCCATTGGTCCATGCAGTCTTGATTCACCCTGTTAATGGTACTGGCCAAGGGCAGTTACTACAAACTTCCTCACACTGCTGACCTGCTCACACAGTCTTGGGTGAGTAATGAACTCCAGTTTGGAAAAACTTCAGCTGATAGCATGGATGATTCTATCTTGACTCAGTTTAGGCACTTTTTTCATGAGGATGTGCAGCAGGTGATAAAGAAGGCCAGAAAACCTGCTACTAAAAATCTTTATGTTTACAAACAGATGAGATTTTCTAGGTGGTGCCTAGAGGGTCCATTGAGGTTAATATCTCCCTGGTCTTGAAATATTTGTGTGAGCTTCTTGGGATGACTTATGATATGCATCAGTTAAGATGTATTTAGCTGCCATTTCTACTTGTCTGCCAATAGATACCTTTCTTTCTTCTTCTGTTTTGGTAAAACAGTTCATGAACGGAGTATTGCACATGAGACCTCCCTTGCAAACAAATCCCTCCTTTGTGGGAACTCAGTTATGTTCTTGAAAAATGGATCTTACTACCTTTTAAACCAGCAGCTTAGGCTGATTTCGAATTCTTAACATGGAAAACTGTTTTGCTTATTGCTCTGACATCTGAAAGGTGAGTTTCTGAGCTACAGGCTCTCGTGATGGGACAATCTTGCCTAATTTTCCACAGAGGTAGGGTTGTTATGCATTAATCCTTCTTTCATGCCAAAACTGGTTTTACAGTTCACTCTTAATCAGTCTGTTAGTCTCCCTGGGTACTTTACAGAACCTAAAATTAAAGGAGAGAGGATACTTCATACTTTGGATGTGGATTGGCAGTTCAGGTACTGCTTTGACAGAGCAAAGCCCTTTAGGAAGGCTAAAAGGCTTTTTATTTCCTAAACAGGGGAAGTGAAGAGTCAACTTGTCTCCAAGCAAACCACTGCAAACTCGTTGTCCCCTGGTATTGTTTTTTAGACCCACCATGTCAAGGCAAATCCAGGCAAAGAAACAACACATTCTACTATGGCCTTTTCCTGTTCTGTGGCATATTGGAAAGGAGTGGACTCGAAGTATTTTAGAGGGGACAACTTGGTCCTCTGTCTATACCTTCATGAAGCACTACAAACTAGATGCTTTTTCTAGATCCAGAGTAGGCTTCATGAGAACAATTCTCAAGGGGCTCCTGGAACCTTATCCTTCCTTCTCCCATGTTGGATAAGCTTTGGAAATCTACCCTTATGCCAGTAAAGGCAGTTTGTTTGTTGGACAAAGTACAGTTGAATAAGTTTCACTTACCTGTAACATTAGATGGTTGTAGAACATCCTGCCTTATTGGCAGTGTCCACCCATCATTACCCTTTTGTTGGGTGTATATAATTGGTTGCTGAAGTTGCAGCTGTGTTCTTGTTCTGCAACAGGTTTTGTATTGTGTGTGTGTGTGTGTGTGTGTGTGAGAGACATTTGATATGGAAGAGTAGGTATTCCTAAAACTTGTGGTCTCATCTTTTTTTCCTGTTCAACCCTAGAAAACTGAAAGGGTTCTTTTGTTTTCTTATCTGTACTCCCCTTCCTGATGTGAAAAACAATTTATATGCCAAGTGAGTAGTCCTTCTCACTCACAGACAGACAGTGGGAGGAGTTCTGAGCTTTTACAGTCTGACAGAGGGGAGGGTAGCAGGGCATCTTTACTCGAATACCAGTAAGGCAATATGTTCTATGAACATCTGCTGTTACAGGCAAGTAGAAATTATGCAGCCATACTTTGCAGTATAACAAGGGAAGAAAGGCTGGACAAAAGAAAGTTTAATGCTAATATGCTCTGATCTTGACCTGCTGGTTTGGGGGTGGGGTGTAAAATTTAACTGATTATGCTATATGTAGAATTAAGATATTTATCTTATTTTTATGATGGTGCGTGTCTAGATTAACACCCCTTGCTTAAACTATAAACAAGTGTTTTTTGTAAGCAAGTAGCCTTTAAATATAAGGCAAATAATGAAGGACGTGAAAAAAATGCCAAGTTTCTTATATCTGCAACGATTTTAGCCACTTTTTTTCATTTGGAACTGTTCAGTGGCATTCAAGAAGTCTGCAGCTGAAGACAGCAGTACATTTACTTCTGAGGGAAATTTGCAAATGTTTGTTACTTTCACATGGAGCATGTTGTCTACAAATGAAAGCAATTAATTGTGAGAGTTCTGAGTATTCTTTCTTGTGGGTAATGCAAAATGTAAAGGTACAATGGTAAGCAGTTCAGTGAAAAATAAAGTTTGAAATTATAGGAAGTGAATAAGAGATAGCCTTAATACTTTAATGCATTTACTAGAACAGTGTACAATTTTCCTTTAATTAAAGTTAGCCAGTGCACTTTTTTCTTAGGGCTAAAAGTTAATGTTTTCTGAAAGCATACAAGCTGTTTTTCACATCAGAGAGCAAAGAGGGGACACAGACTGTAGCATGAGCTTTAGGATGGGTAACCTTAATTTAGTTTAAGTAATACTTGTGGTTGCAGCAGCCAATTTAGGGCAAATGTTCTGGAGACAGAATTTTAATTTTTTGAAGATTCACATTGTTTTTTGTGTTTGTTCTACGTTAATAGGAGTGTGTTTTGAAAGTGCATTTAGTTTTTTTGAAGGTTCTCATTAAATCAAAATGTTCTGAGAATGTGACAGTGATACAAATGGAGATTAGGAGAAGCCACTGTATAAAATATAAGCCTGCTAAACATTAGTGTGTGCATGTAACATGAAAGCTGGAAATACACATTAAAAAACTGACAAATAATTGGTAGGAACGGCTTTTCATCATAAAGGCTATGCTATCCATATTATCTTGGAATGTAAATGGCCTTACAGTTATAGAAAAAAAAGTATTATTTATATTAAGAAATGCAGAGTGCAAATAGAAATGCTGTAGGAGACATATTTCTAATGAAATGAGCATGTGAATTTGACAAAAAAAAGGATTTCAGACTGGATATTCAGCAGATTATTATGGACAAAGGAAAAGGAGAACAATATCACTGATTGCTAGAGGGGCTCCAGTAGTGATAGGAGTGGGGAAAATAGACAATAATGGTAGATTTGTGGTAGTAAGGGGCTATTGGCCAGGGGGGAGGAAAATTACACTAGCATGTATTTATATTCTGCCAAAAACTGATATTACAGAGCTTAAGAAAATTTTGGGAGAAATAATCAGTTTTCAGCAGAGACTGTTACTATCGGAGGGACTAAAACTTGATTTGTAATACCAAGGATGTATAAGGGGGACCTAGAAGGGACAGTATTACAAATGATGTTAGATTTCTGAAGAAATTTTGAAAATATTTGATATGGAAGATAAGAATTCAGTATTACGAATTCTGACAGAACTTACATATTCTTCCCCAATGTATAATCCTTTGTTAGGCGTGATAGAAATTTTATGTCACAGGAATATGTGCATTTAATTGAAACTAAGACAAAATTGTGGATAATGATGTAAAAATGAGACACTGGTACTTTTACACATACTTGTTAAAAACAGAAGAATTTAAGGAATGGGTTTATGGAAATTATTCCAGCATTGTCCGGGAAGTTAGACTTTTCTTCAGAAGTAACAGCTAGTGAGTGAGATAAAATAAAAATGGATTTTAAAAATGGGGTAGAAATAGAAGAGAAAGAAATATGGTTGAGAAGTAATAGAAATTATTTAGAGGGGCTGATGAAAGTTAAAGTATTACAGAATAAGGGGAAACTTACAAACATGAAGAGGCACAACTACAGTGTGCTAAAAATAAAATAAGGAAGTATATGGTTAATATACATGAGTTTAGAAAGACTGCTCTTAAACATTTATTTTTGATAACTCCAAAGCACAATGACTTAGGCAACAAAACCTAGAAAGGACTGTTTCCAAACTTTTGAAGCCTATAACAAGAAAAATAACCAGATATTTTGCAGAGGTGTTAGAGATATTTTGTGGAATAACTTTGTATAAAGCAGAGAAATGTATAAATAAAGAAAGAGCACAAATGGAAATATTTATGAAAGAGTTAATTGTGCCAAGATTGGAGGTAGATGAGACTCAACAGCTAACAATTAAGATAGAAGGAGAGGAGAGAAGATAAACAGCGATGTATAATCAATATGTTGGAAAGTCTCCAGAAACGGGCATCAACATCTTGGAAGAAAGCTGTGGTTACTTTATTATATAAAAATGGTAAAGACCCATCAAACCCAGCTTCATATAGACCCACTTTAATTTTTAACCATGATTATACAGTGTTTATGTCTGTACTAGCTAAAAGAATGGCAGAAGTGTTGCCAAAATTAATAGATATGGATCAATATGATTTTTTGGGGGGTGCAAACTGTTGGCAACATTAATAGAACATGATGATCCAGAGGAAGCAGAGTGTAAGAAAATACTGCTGTTGTTGGTGGGCCTTGATGCAGAGAAAGCATTTGACAAAGTAAGCTGGAATTTTGAGTAGAGCAATAAAAGCATTTGCATTCTTTGATACAATAATAAGGGTAATTCAAAAGATATATAAAGGATCGGAGGAAGAATTAAAGTGGGAGGGTTCCTCTCTGATAAGTTGGATTTAAACAGAGGAGCCAGGCAGGGGTGTCCTCTTTCCCCTTTGTTATTTGCTTTATATTTAGAGCCACTTACAAAGAAAATAAGAGACTCAGAAATTCAAGGGTATAATTGGTATAGTGATCAAGAAAAGTTGGCTTTATTTGCAGATGATATTATTTTGTACCTGAGAAATCCAGAAAAGGGCATGTCTGTGTTGTGGAACATTTTGAGATAGTTTCAAGTCTTTTTGACATATCAAGTTAACGAAGATAAAACAAAGGCTATAGTCATTAATAATGTGCCTACACACAAAATAGTTCAGTAATGCTCATATTTATGGGGACACAATAAGGTGAAGTATTTAGGTGTATACATTAAAACTGCTTCTGTTATGGCAGCTAAGTGTGCAGTAGAGAGTCTATTACCCAAACTAATTGGGACCTGGGGTAGTTCGGATAATCAAACATATAACTGAAGTATGTAGCTCAATGGTATGCCATTATTAAGTGACTTCAGTACTCGGTGATTCGCAAAAAAGCAAAACCTTTATGAGGAAAAGACCAAAAATAGGCAAAAATCTGGACATTCTGTGAAAATCTGGACAGTTGAGAGGTGTGCTACACAAATATAAATATATATATATATATATATATATATATATATATATATATATATATATATATAAATATATGCATGTGTGTGTGTGTGTCTGATTTATATTTGTATACTGGTAGTCCTAGATTCTAATTAATTTACAACATTATGAGATGTTTATAATAATGTGAAATCTGAAAGAAATAACAGTAATGAAATGCTCCCCCATACACATGTCCATGATCACACACACACAGACACACACATACTATCAAGCTTTTTAGCAGGGGAGGGGGCATGTTGTTTAGCCTAACCTTCAGTGCATTAGTACTGCCAGTATATAATGATTTTTCCTTTCATTAAATAGAATCTTTCAGATAGATGTGAGTGGCTTTTCCTAGACTCACTGTAACCTCCGGTTGCTGCTCCCTCTCCAGGCTGGACTCTTAGACAGATCACATTCATCACTTGCAGGCTTCATCACATCCAAGGAGATACCCTTCTCCATTGGTCAGTGGGTGTGATTGTGGTTCAGCTGAAATGAGAGGTGTGGGGATGGGGTTTCCTCAGGACTGGCAAACTAGGACAGAGAAAAATGTCCAGATAGTGAAGTAGCCTTTAATGCTTTGCACCAACCCACCCAAAGGGAGATTCCTGAGAAGCCTGTTGTGTGGAAATGTCCCCCCATCCTCTTATTTAGACTTCTCTGCTGGCTATTACTGATTTCTGTCTAAACACATCACACATACCTTTGATTACTCTGTCTGGAGGTCATTCTGCAGTACTGGTGTGTCTGTGATCATTTCAGTCTGTTGCCAGACTACCCTTACTCCTGCTCAGGACGCCTGCTGTCCACTGGCATCCAGCAACTGCTGTCTCTCAGAAGCATTTATTCTGGGGATGTGAACTTAAGCCATGGAGTCTCCTACCAAGGAAACAGAGGAATTTGAAAGCAACTCACTGAAATACCTGTAGCCAGAACAAATCTAAAAAAAAAAAGTATTAAATTCTGCGAAGTAGGAAAGACACATGTACGGACACAACTCTTAGAAACGCCGCATTTGGATCATTGATGTTTCAGATAATTGACTTTCGGATAATCAGTGCTTTAATGTATCTTGAAAGAGACTAAACCAGGATAATACAAAAACAAAGAAACTGGAAGCTCTTGTTTACGGATGTGGATAGTAAGATACAAGCAGTAAAAATGTTTTGGTCCCCTTAGTTTTATATATAGGTCAGACATACTTATCAACCAGAGGAAAAGTTGTGGACAATAACTAATAAAGAATTGAAGGAATTTCTCTGGGAAAAGAAGATGTCAAGAGTTAAGTGAGATAAATTGTTCTTCCAGTAGAGCAAGGTAGTTCAGGGTTACCTGATTTAAAGGGATATTTTAGAACTATACATTTAAGGCTCCAGTATATAACACAAGCAGAAGGTTATAATTCATAGTGGAAGAAGGTTATAATTCATAGTGGAAAAGGATGATGGTGAAGCAGGGTGAAAGTTTAAGAAATAATGAGAGAGTGGGATTTTGGATGTAGATCCTTAAAGAGAATAATAACAACCGTACAGAATATTGTATTTATAAAGTAGCAGAAAGTATTCTATGCCTACACAAGAATGGAGACAGGCAATTTTGCCAAATGGGATAACTACAAGTAATGGTACAGAAAACAGGCAAGAGGGTCTGGAATTTAATCCAGAAAACCATCAATGGAACCGAGGTATTGGGAACAAAAAACATGAGAGGGAAAGGTAATACAGTGGGAGAAGGCAAGGAAGACATTTAGACTGCAGGCTGGAGACTGCATTCTCTATCAGGGATTGATAGACAAAGAGGGAGTGACATGGGACTCATGAGTGAAATGAAAGGTCTGCTTTGGTAGATTTTTTTAGCCAAGGCTTGAACAAAAGCTGCTGTTAAAAAATGTATAATTAGTAGGGCATGTAAAATGTTGCACAATAACTGTAAGAATCAATCAGAGGAGGTTTGAAAAGATTGGGAAGAGAACCTGGAAAAGCAATTTACAAAGGAACAATGGGAGGACATGTATTTTCTTCCCAAGTATGCAACAAAGTCCAGAAGGTTGAAGATCTTTGATTGGAAGTGTTTGCATAGGTATTTTTATTCCCCAAGCAGACTTCATAAAACTCTTCCTCAAGTAGGCAGCAAACATTGCGGTTGTGATGGGGAAGAATGGTAACTGGGAACATATACTTTGGGAGTATAATGAGTTGACAGATTGTAAACATTCCCAGCAGAGTACTCTGTTAGAAATATTGGTTGAGCAAATGACTTAACTATGGAAATTATTATTTTGAGCTGAGACACAGAATCTGAATTACCTGGACATAGTAAGGCCTTATGATGTTTAATTCTTTTGGCTGCCAAAAAAGCAATTTCTACAGTATGGAAATCAAAGTAAAAAACAGCTGTGTTTGAAATATTAAATATTATAAAAGAGAGAAAAAAGCGTAAGAGTGGATCTTTAAAAAACACATATATTATTAAACTGAAATTGTGGGAGCAGTGCATGCAGAATAATGTTCAGGAGGAGGAGAAGGAAGAGTGATGTTTAAGGAAAGGCAGGAGTTCTGCAATTCATGTATTGTTGGACTGATGATCGTTATAAGGAAAAGAAAGATATGTGATGTTGTAAATGAAAATAATCAATATGGTTTGTTTCCACACAAGTGGTAACTTAATAAAGGTGTTTAAAAGCAGGACATACTGCTGCCAATATGTATGTATGTAAATTGAGCTGGTGTTGAGGTATTGTAAGTTGTTTATAAAATATTACAAAGTATTTTCCCTGCTTATTGTGAGTTGTAAAATAAAGATTAACATCTAGAGTGTAATGAATGTTACCTTTGTAAAGATTAGCTTCCATTGATCCATTTGCCATTTACATTTCTTTAGTAGAATTTATGGGTCTAGAGATATTTACATTTGTTTGAAATGCAAGGATGTAATTTGATTTTGTCAAAAGGCTCAGGATGCAAACACTGGATGTTATATTACAACTTGCAGAATGCCAGTCGAGGGAGGGAGTTTTGTAGTTATTCCACTATGAAGGGTTTCTTTAGAAATATCCTAATTTATTTGACGCGGATGCAGACTGCCTTACCAATACAGCTTTTTAATGCAGGTGTTGAAATCAGAGGCTTAGGCAATGGCTTTAGCAATGGGGCCCACCAGAGAAGGAGGATTACATGGGAATTTATTTAGGTCCTCAGTTAATTGAATAAGGTTTGCTTTTGAGAAATCCCTACACAGAGAGGTATTTGGAAGGGAGCTCCCACCAGTAGTAAAGGACATAGTCGCTTATTTATTGACTAATTTAACCAGGGAAGATGATACATATGTAGGTGAGCAAGAGGGGGGCCATACTTATGGGAACAGACTCGAGGGTCTTGTGAGCTGTAGTAGGATAGTTAACTATCTGTACATGAGAGTTATCGTTTTTGTAATGCCAAGTAAGATTTGGGTATGCCAACCACTGGCAGTGCAGGTCAGCCAGTTTATTGATGGATAGTTAATGCCCACCAGCATAAGGGTTTTTGGGCTTAATGGACATTTTGTAGTAGAGGACATACAGGTTATTTTCTGGCTAGCAGTAATCAAGCTTAGGATGATTTGAACATCTGAGAGTTTAAATATGGAGTCTAGTGGAAGCAGTTGTGAGATGATAGTACCCTTGACAAATATTAATACACTTACAGTTGCCAGTGTCTGAAGATATGATAGACACTATACCCATGAACAGAGGGATTGCTTTCATTACTTTGAAACCATGTCTGTCTTCACTACACATACATGTATTTCTTCATGTTCCAGGAAGGTCTTAAATTTGAGCATTTTTTTCTTCCAGCTTCTGGCACTCAGTAGCGACACATTAATAACGTCTGAATTAGATTTTACTAGGTTGAAATAATCAGTAGATGGACTGTGCATTATCATAGGCTTTAGTAAGCATGCAAAAGCTTCAGACCATTCCTGGCAAAGCAGTAGATACTGAATCATATGTAAATGTTGTCATTCAAGGGGTAATTATTAAAGCCATTTATCTTGTTTTTGAATGTTAGCATCATTCTGAGTGACTTTCTTGACTTGTAAATATGCGTAGCAAGAACAGTTGTATCCTTCTGCATGTTCTTCTGAGAAAAGCATCTAAGGTCATTCATTATGTAGGCCACTGCCAGGACTTGATTATAATTGTCAGAATGGAAGGATCTAAGAGCCCTAGTTATATTCTAGATCCTGGCTCGAGACAGAGAGACAGCTGTCACCTTTTTCTTATCCAGCCTGCTACCGGTGGTATATGTACATCAGCAACAGAGCCATTTGTTATAAAAGCATTTCTTTCAGGGGGTGCAGTTCTTTTAAGAGCCTGGAGCCTGTTCCCTTGTAACTCTGAATGGCACATATACTACCTATGGGCATGAAGGAGGATGGTAGATGCGTTGCTGTGTGAACTAATGCCTGAAATTTCTTAGTCCTTTGTATGGGAGGCATAGACAGTGGGATTGTCTTAAGAACCTTTGCATAACCTGGTGCAGCGGAGGTGCTGTATGCTGCATGTGTATGTATTTCTGTATATGCATGTGTGTTGTGCTTATTTAATAGGTTTTGAAGACAGAGGGGGTAGCCTCCTATTTCAGTAAATACACTTCTAACATGAATCATTGAATGATAGCAATAAAGAGTTTTCTGTAAGTATGAAATGGCTGGTATACTGCCTCAAAACATTTAGCACTTTGACTGAGATTCCATAATGACCCCGGCAGATGAAGGGGAATGAGAAAACAGGATTAGGCATAAGGCCGAAGGGTATAAAGGCTTGGACTAGACTATAGTGGTAACATGTTGATAAAGGGCACATAGATGTGAGATGTGACTGGATAAAGTAACTAGTAGACTGCGGATGCAGTAAGCAGTAGTAGTAATGTTCAAAAAATATTTTAAAGTAATGGCAGTGTATAACAGCACTAACATGATTGGCAACAACTGACATATTCATATGAGATAAACTAAGCCTAAGGTAGAGGCGTCTCAGTATTCATCCAGAAGAGACTCACATCAAGGCTGGTAAAGCAGCATGATGCACTAGAGCTTCTTCATGTCCAAATAACCATCAGAAAGGTCCCATACCACACATTATCTAGCTATAGATCTCCTTCTATGACCCAAGAAAGTCACAATACCTATTTACAGGAACTGAAATCATGAGGTATTAAATCCAGTACCATTTTCACAGGTGACCTCAACTATCCAACTGTTGACTGGGAAGCCTATACCAACATAATACCAATACAGATGCAGCTGTATGCTTTAGTAACAAGGGCAAACCTCGGAAACAAACACCCTAGGTGTAACCATACTATCAACAAGCTTTACAATAAAAGAAAGATAATTTTGATTAAATGTAAGAAGAGTAATTCCTATAATGATAGAACACACATCAGTGAAATAGACAAACAACTCAGGAGCTTAATAAAATCCATTAAAGCAAAGTTTAATTCTAAAATAGTCACCCAAAGCCATAGACCATCTCAAGGCTTTTTTAGGTATGTTCAAAATTTCAGAAGCACAGCAGTGTGCTGAGCTTATTGTGAATGTTGTTAACTACTCTGAGACTGATGATATAGCTAATTTACTGGATGATAAATTCAGTTCAAATATTTACCCCTCTCTTTCATTCATCTATCCCACAACATATACTTGAAACCAACTTGTCTCCATCTATCATATACAAGACCAAATCCTGAAATGTTATCAAAAGGTAAAAATACTGCATTGATCATTCTTGACAATATCCCTGGATATGTTTTAAATAGCATGAAATGCTATTTACCCCCCCCCCCCCAACCTCAGCCTGCACACAGGTTTTGTACCAAGCAAATGGAGAATAGCTACAATTATTCCCTTGCATAAGGTAGGACTTTACATAGACCCAGGCAATTACAGGCCCGTAAGTCTGACCAGCTTCATATGTAAAGCCATGAAATTACTTATTGTCGAACTAATCAGTAAGGACATGGGGAACCTTGAGACACTGAGCCTAGCTCATTAATAACCCACCAGTAACAATAGAGCAATCTTCATGAGTAGTAAACAGCATATCAGATAGTGAAACCCAGTAGTTTCTAATGTAGTGCTGTAGAACAGTGTTTTTCAGTGCTGTAACACTGGGGTAGCCAGTTAACAATCCCTAACAAAGAGCAAAATGATACTAATGATCAAAGATGCAGTCAGTTACTGAGATAATACTTCATTTGGTTTCTAAGTAGTAGTGTTAATAATTGAAAACAGTGCAACACTGTCTGAAGTAGTACAGGTAACAGTGGATCATTACCTTGGATATTGCCATTAGTGAACCACAAAGCAGCAGCAACACAGTATGACAGTGCAGTATTGTTTAACGCCATAACAGTACAGTCAACAAAACAACAGTGCTAATTTCATTGATGTAAGCTAATGAAGTGCAATTAGTAAGTTAATAAATTAATAATCTAGCAACAATTTCCACTGGATGTAATAAAACATTAGTAATAAATTCTATGAAGCTGGCTTAAGTGCAGATAATCAGATGGTCAATTAACAGACAATTTCCTATGTTTATAACAAGTAACAGTATACAGATGTGAGCAGCTAGTTTACTTAGTACAGCCAATCAAACAAACAACATGCAAACAAGCCAGTATCGGCATACTGTTCCCATTCTGTATCAGATATAACAGTTATGGTTCTTAAAGGACATTTCCGCACACCTTGGGAAAGAAGAACAATGGAGATTGTTAATTCACTTGTTCAGTCTGATAGTCAGCGAAATGAACCTGGATATTGGTTTTATGAGACACTGTAATACCCATCTTTATTTTGAGCAACTAACAGTGGGCATAAGTAAGGTATACTGAAGAGAATTTTTTTTCTGGTAATGCACAATTTATGATGAATTTACTTTGAATTCAAACTGCTGACAATTTCAAAATATTAATGTTGTTATTATTATTGGGGTCTATGTTTTAGCACCTGTATTTTATTCATGACAAGGGAATAACTGCTTTCACATAAGGCAATATTTTGGTCAGGATAGTAGTAACCATAAACTTAACAGTCAGTAAGTAAGGCCTAATGTTTATCAGTGTAACAAAACGTTATGCAGTTCTGCTGTTCTTCAGAAACCTGGGCTGATGTAACACCACCACTTACTTTTCTTTGTGTCCCCCTCTGTCTGTCCTTTTCTCTATTTCTCCCTCAGTTAGCTGAACCACTGCCTGTGTAGTGTATTAACTGCATACGATATTCATATATTCTAACCCTGTGTCTTATTCTCTTAGTTGTCCCTGCCTTTCTCATCATTGTGAATTAGGTATTGTTGCTAATTCACGTGTTAACCAAAACTTCTGTCTCACAAAGATTACTTCTTTAGCCAGACTAACAACTTACACATTACAAGTTGGGATGTAACCAATCTCCCAATGCATCTTTTGGTTTGAGATTTATTGTCTCATTAAATGTCAGAGCAGTCTCTCTGCGTGTCATCTTCTCTGCTAATTACCTCTCCACTGTCCAGATTTTGCCTCATATTTTTGGTCTGTGCCTTGTAAAAGTTGTGATTTTTTGGATTTTGAGGTGAATCAGTGAGGATTGAATTCACTAAAAATGACAAGCATTTGAGTTTCAGACCTCATATCCTTCAGAAAATGCATGGAAACACAAGACATTTTATTCTAGCAACTAAGTTTATAAGAGGAATATTTAAAATCTGTCCCTATTTTTGTGGCTTTGTCTCCCCCCCATATATTTTGGCTTTGTCCAGATATTTTATGCTAAGGGGTTGACAACCATGCTACTAAATGAACGCTACCTCTAATGTAACATGCCAAATGATTTTTATAGCATGTAGTGACCCTGTTCTACAGTTTGTCTCTCTTTCTCTCAGTCTCTCTGTCACACACAGACACACTACATGTGTCTGAGGTGTAGTATGAGTTGCATTTTTTCACACTAACATCTTTCAAGATTTCTTTTTTAGTCAGTTGAAAATAAATGATGTGTCCTTCCCTTTCTAGGCAAAAATCTATATTTAAGCACTGTATTTAACATCAGTGACTTAATCACTCCTGATGAAGGGCTCGTGCCAGCTTGAAGGTATTACATCGCATCTGCGTTCCAGAGTCTTTGTGTTTTCAAACAAACAGCATAATTACTATTACACTACTTGTGATACAAGTTTATTTTAGTGTGGTCAGTCAAATAAACAGTAGGGGACAATGAGTTTCACCAGAATATGATATGCCAACAAAGCAAATTTGATGAATAAGTGCAGTACTAAAACACTGGCTAATGGATAAATATCAGATTGCTGAATAAGTATCAGCAATGTACAAGATTCAAGCTCAACAATACAATCAAAGTAGTGCAATTAAGCTGAGACAATGAAGGCAGTGAAATGGATATGTTCTGTAAGGATGTAGAAGTTGCTATACCTGTTGTAGACTAGACTATTGGGCTACTTACCGAGAAGAATTTATGCAGCTCTTCATTCTTGCATTTCAAGTAGTAACATACTTAACTCATTTTCTTTATTGGAGCTCTGGATGTTTGCAGTATAACTTCCAATGGCCAGAGCCAAAGCTTTTTGATAGAATCAAAGTATTTTAACATCTCAAACAAATGATTTTGTCTCTGGCACCAAAGGATTACTAAAGAAGTGTAAATGACAAACTCTTCATCTCGCACTATGTTATAGTGATAAAGTTTCTATGTCTTAAGCTGGATTTTATAACTCGCAGTAAACACAGTAAGTATTAATTTTGTAACAACTTACAATAACTTAGGTACCACTCATGTTACACACATACTGACAGCAGCATTCTGTCTATCCAAATGAGCTCTTTCATATGAGGCTAAGCAGTTTTGTCTGAGCTATGTATTTGTTGAGATATGTAGAAAAACTGACATTTATGATAATATAAAAAAAATTATATAAAAAACAATTAATATTGCTTTATTTGCACTAGACAAAAGTCAAATATCAATACAGTTGCTTTTGCCATCGTCTAAGCTTTAAAATGAAATCTTTTGATACTTTGTAAGTAGCATGGTTTTGGAATTATTAATGCCAATATGAACAGTTAATATGTGATGCCTACAGGCATCAGTAGGATGTAACTGCAGGAACACTTATAGGCATCTCTCGGCTGTAATCAGTTAACTCAGAAAACCTCTGTTTTTTTAAAGTGTGTAAGGCTGCACCCCCACAGAATCTGGCCAGTCAAAATCCAGCTTGTGCTTCCGCAGGCCAATCAAAACAAGGCCTCCAGTCCTTCAATACAACCTAGGCATAGTTAGCTGTCAGATGGAAGTCTCTACTCTCACCAGGATCTGGTTCACTTCCAGACCTGGTTCTAGGATGCATATGTAGTCCTTGTAGTGCGCCTAGTCAGTAAGCATGTACCTGATAAAGTAAAGTAAAACTTTATTGTCATTCAGACCATACACCAACAGTGCACAGCTGAACGAAATTACGTTTCTCTAACCTCATGTGCAAAATGTATTCTTACACAGTACACATAGCAACAGCAACACAGCAATGACAACGTCAACAACAACACAACAGAAGCCAAGCCAGACCATCTGAAGGCATCGAAGATGCAATAACCTTGCTCTGCCCATCCCAATGGCAATTGCCATGACCACAGCCATCTCACCATCCACATCATCCACACTGTCACCAGTCCATCCTCATACCAGCATTGTCTCAAGTTCTAGTCTGTCCTTTCTGATTCCCTCCAGTCCCGCTACCTGCACTCAGAGCAACTTCCACCACCTGAGGCCCAAACAATTGCAGTGACCACAGCAGTCCTTTCCATCCACACCATCTTCACTAAGATTGCCAGCTCCATTCTGCAACATCCCAAGTCCCATACAGAATCCAACAGAACCAACAAAAAAATCCATCCACATGTCAGGCTCTGATACCTGCACTCAGCGCAACTGCTACCCTGAAGGCCAAATGACCATGGTCAGCATAACGATCTCCGAGACCAACAATCCTGAAAACACAGCAAATCCTCAGACCAAGCCGAAATACCATGACTGCAAACACTGCACACCCGACTAGTCGAACAGCTCACAAATGGATGACATACTGACAAAAATCACAGAAAAAACATGAAATGCACCTCGGGATCCAGAGTATCCCCAGCCACACAGGGTACCATCATTTTTAAGATAGGTCTTTGTGGTCATTTCCTCCTTCTCTGTAGTCTCATGTTTTCTCCGGATTGTGCATTAGAGTTTTGTCAGCAGCCTAGTACTGAAAACACTGGACAGAGCAAACTTTCAGTTATTTAAAAGTCTGCCCCTGCAGAAGATGTCCTATCAAAAGCCAGACAATCCAAAACAGGCACTCTTAACCCACGGTAGCTCTCACATGGAATCCTCTACTCTCACAGTAGGCTGATACAGGCTGGTACAATGCAGACCTGATCCCAGAAAGCAATGAAGTCTTTGTAGTGCATTGCATTAATAAGAGCCAAAATGGAAAAGGGTTTTGTGGTGGTTTCCTCCTTCTCTGTAGCCTACTGCTGTTGTTTACAAATTGTGTATCAGAGCACTGTCAGCAGCCCCACACTGAAGTGCATTGAACTTAGCAAACCTCCAGTTATTCAAATTCTGTAAGGTTTCCCCTGCTGAAGAAATCCAGTTAAAATCCAACCTATATGTATGCACAAGTCAGCCAATCAAAAACAGACACACTCTTATCCTTTACTGAAATTCAACCTCAGGTGGAAACCTTTACTCTCACCATTTGATGGAACATTGCAGATAGATCTAGTCCTAGTACTAGAAGGCCAAAGAAGTAACAGTAGAAGATCCAGAAATATGTGAATCAAAAAGCAAGGAAAAAGGAACTAGCAGCACATACTGCAAGTAATGTTATCCCGTAAAACTATTTATTAAACAAATTAAAAAAAAAACTCTGTACATATATGCTTTAGAGCTTTCATCTCATACTATGGAGACTTCATCAGAAGTATAAATTTCCATGAGCGAAGACGTTTTTAAAACATTATGTATAGGTCACATGCTCATATTTCTTTTAATAGTGTTTTATATTTAAGAACATCAAAATTATGATATGGATTTTTAAATAGCTATATTAATTATATCATACTCAGTTTATATTGCATTTCAGGGGTATCAGTTCTGTTTAATTTTCAATGAAGGGTTTGTCAGTTGATTTTTGTGAAGGACTTGGTCCTTTTAAGTAATTTTATTGAGCGATTACCAGCTGGTCACATTTTAAAAACTTCATGGCCTCTGTGGAAATTTACACATCTGATGAAGTCTCTGTAGTATGAGAAAGTACTGAAGTGTATATGTAAAGTGCTTTTTTAATTGTCTAATAAAAAGCCAAAGAAGTCCTTGTAGTGCATTGAATCAGTAAAAACCCAGGTAGAATAGGATTTTGTGGTATTCTCGTTCTGTGGGTCTCCGCCTTGATATTGAGAAATTAAATAGTATTGATAACACATAGAAACTGCAAGACAAATCTACATATATGTGATTTCTAGGAACGGTCCAGTGTCTCTCTCAGTGTTTATTTCCTGGATTCTAGCTGTACAACTTAGCATCTTGAGGTTGATGTAGTATGTTTTTGTCTTCTGTTAAGTTAAAGAAAAAAAAATATAAATAAATGCAGTGCATGTTCTGCGCATATATTCAACACCTGTAAAACACTTTCCCAACACATTAAGGTAAAGAAAGAAAGAAAGGAAAACAAGCTAAACCCACTGTATGCAGTAAAGTAAACACTAAATCTCCAAAGCAACTTTTCCCACCTATATCAAATCCATAGAACAATAATATGATCTGAAACAAAAAGAATTTAACTAGCACTAAATCCAGTAAAAAAAAAAAGTAGAAAAAAGAACCGCAAGTATTCCATTGGAAAATGAAATTAGGTCGGTTTTGCCAGTAATTTTAAGTAACATTAAACTATTTCAAAAATTAAAATGTATAGAACAATATCATAACATAACCCTTACTACACTACTCAAAAATATTAAAAACTCACTCAACACCTTAAAATTATATTTAAAATCACCTCAAACCTAGATCTGAAAGCCACTTGTGAGACACTCCTTTCATAAAATTCTCTGTTTGTTTGTGTCTTAGGTTAGGGGTCGCCACAGCAGAACTCTGGTCCGCTAATGATTGGCATTTGATTTTTACGTACCGGCTTGCCAGGCCTGACGCACAACCTTCATCGAAGTTACGCTCATTCACACATGTCTCCACGCAGAAGACGCTCTAAATTCTCTGTAAGGTATGTAAAGCCCTGTTCAGAATACACACACATGGTGTATACAAACAATGTAATTATTGCCTTCCAATGAAATTACTTTGAAACAGTAATTCAGACTTAAAAAAAAAACAGATACATTGAATACACAGGGTTCTAGTTCACATGACATAAAGTTTCTTTCACTATAAGATAGCGAGCTCAATTTTGTGACCTGTGGCTTTGGCACTTGTCATGAAATGTATTTCCTAATCTTACTGTATAAGATAATTAATTACAGTCCATACCCAAACATATTCTGTGTGTATATGGGTAAATGCAAGTGTAGTTGAATGTTGCTACTTGAGTTCTCTAATGTTGAAGTACTTTGTTCGATTTCGTTTAGTCAACTAGGGTAATGTTTGTCAAACTGTCTTGCAAGAGTGCAGATCGTATTAAGTTAATAGATATGCTAGGGGTGTTACTAGGTGAGGAGCTATGTTGTGATTTGGTGTGTTTTGGAAGCTGTACTCTTGGAATGCTGTATCTGGCAGCAGTGGTGTGTGTGTGTCTGAGTGACGATAGGAGGTACTGCCAGCCATGCCAGGAGAAGTAGGGCAGTGGATGTATAACTTATGCCAGCAGAGCTAGCTGGAATTTTGTAAATAATTATATGGCATGTATATCACACTGATTTGTACAGATTCTTGTGCTAAAAATCTATTTCTGAGGTTTGCTTGTATTAAAATGCATCAACAGTGTGCCCTGTTGGAAGGAAAAAAAATGTACATGTATTATTGTACCTGAACTAAATGTATACATTGTAACAACATATACTGGAAGAGGAGAGGCTTGTCTACCTGACTTTAAAATATATTTGAAATTAAATTACTTTATGGATTAAGCCGTAAAGATGTATCCCACAGTTTTGAAGGGAGCCAGAGATGCACTGTCTGTACTAGAGAAGAGGCGGTAGCTCCTGTAGGACGAGTGGAGTGGTTTTATGGTTTCATGACTTTCAACAGCTGCACCACATATGAGCAATGCTCTGTCTGTGTGTATTGTAATGCATAAATACTAAATCCTGACAGATTCCAGCAGTGGGGGTTGCATGGGAACCAGAAGTCAGTTGACCAGATGTATATGATGTCATTCTGTACAGAAGTAATGTTTTAATATTAGAGGAGACTGAAGTCTCAGGAGAATTCTGTATTCTGTCTTGGATCTGACAACAAGGACCACTCACCCATTTTGCCTTGCTTTACTCAGTAAGTAGGAAAAAGTAATTCTTTTACTCAATCAGGAATAGATAGTGAGACCAGCTAAATACTGTTTTTCTATAACTGTGTAAAACTTTCCATCTTTGTTAGTTTCAGTCACAGGAAGTATTAAAAATCTGGTGTTTACTGTAAACAGATATTTAGTATTTCATGTTCTTTTATTATCTATTGTTAAATATATTTAAAATTCTTATTGTGGCTGGTCCTTTTAGAAAAGTATTTATGTTTTGAGAGTATGTGAACATATTTATTTGGTGATAACTCTGGCCACTGTTGAAAGCCTGGCTGTTTGGTCAACGTTATCATTTGTATTTATATTAACTTCACTCAGCATAACTGGATACCCTTTTAAGAGCCTTATAGTAACTGACTGATGGCAGTGAATCTGCCATATAGTCTGGGCAAAGTTGGTAGAGCGGGTAATCTGTGCCAGCCTTTCCCAGTTCTGTGTATGTGTGTGTGTGTGTGTGTGTGTGTGTGTGTGAGAGCTACTTGGAGCAAGGACTTGAAGCAATGGTTTCACAGTGAGGGTGGTGGAGGCCTTGGCTTGGACATGTGGCTGAAGACCTAAGCATACAGCTGTGCCAGTGAGGAGTCTTATTGGGGACCTGGAGGGAGACAGAGACACCCAGACACCCAGCTGAGTGTGTCCCGTGTGGGGTCTTAAGGGAAGTTGGGCTTGATGCACAGAGGTCTGCATCTGAAAATACTAAGCGTATCCATTTGTATTCCAAGTGAACATCCCTCTCCAGTGTCAATGGTGAAAATTCAGGCTCCTTGATTACTGGCCCAGAGTGCAGACTTTACAGTATGTTTAGGATTGTGGAACAGTTTAGTAAAGCTAACAGACTGAGAATTATTATGGGCTTTTGTTCTTGTTTTTTCTTGTTTTTTTTTTATTCCCATTCTTGTTGACCATCAAGCCTCCCCTCAGTCAGGCACTGCCATGTCCAAGGGGCCATCATCCAGTCAGCTTTGTGCTGTCACTTGCTGCATCACATCAAAGAGTACTTACATTTATTTTTTTTAAAACCATGTTCCTGATGGCAGCATGAGCACTTGCATCACTGCAAAGTCCACCCCCGCGTTGTTCATGCATGCCTGTTCCTGTACATGCACCAGCAATGGATACCATCTCTGGCTTGAAGGACATTGTCAGTGTCCTTTCCAGCACTGGCTTTCTGTATCCAGTCTATAGCTGAGGCCCTAAGCTGCTAGGGGAACTCAGGTCACCTGAGCTGTAGTCAGGGATTTACCCCTTTATATTACTAGTCAAGGCAGTGACTTGTGCAGGCACAGTATATTGTTTTCAGCAAATCCATCTCATAATGAAGTGGTGGTTTAAACTGTCATACAGTGTCGTAAGACACACACATACACACACACTTACTCTTCCATACAGTACTAATTGTTTATATTGTTTGTAAGAGGATTAAGCTTGTGAATGCTGGGCCAAATTTAATAGAAAAAAATGCACATAAGAGCTAAGGCTTTACTGTCTTAGTGAGCACCAGAAGTCATAAGCTTAACTTGATGTTTCCTCTGGATTTTCTGTTTCTATTAAGATGTCTCCAAGAAAGAGGTTTTCTTTAAAATAAGTATTAAGAAAAGTGACTGTGGTTATTCTGAGTAAAAGAAGATAATTTTGTGGAATTTGCAGACTGAGAAAAAAATGAAAATATGAGACAGACTTTGTTTATCAAAAGGTTTTTGCTTGATGGGAAGGAAAGCTTATTATCCAGTGGTTACCACTATACCATCATCTCCCACATTCCACTTACTAATGTCCATTTTGGTTCCTTTTTTTCAAATGCCTTGCCGTTTCCTCATAAGTTTACTGGTGAGGATCTAGCCTAGGAATCTGGTGATGAGCCAGGTTATAAGGTATAATCAAAATGGCACCTGACAATGTTACTCTTATGACTCAACAACAGACTGTTTCTGCTCTGCGTACAACTACCCATATATTAACTTCTGCATCTTCTGATTACCTGGCATTATGTGTAATATTACTGAATCTATTGGGAAAGTCTTATAGCTTTAGCTATTCAGCATTCCTCCTTTACTTTTGGAGATGTCAGATATCTGGATATCCTAGCTTTGACATCTGATACACAGGCATATTTTTACCTGTGACCACTTCTGATGTCCTTCGTGTTTCACTGTTGCAGTCATTACATTTGGGTAATCTGCTGGCAGGTTGCCCTCAGTCGGCCGGAATTCCAAAGTCTTGGGTCCTGCATCGGTTGCTGTCTTCTCTTCCATGACATCAGGTCGTCAGGGGTATAAAACATGCAGCCGATGCCATTTTCTTTAGTCTTTCTTGCCAAAGGGAGTTAAGGCCTCAACAACAAAAAACCCTACCCCCTCCGACAGAGATTCAAGGGCACTGGACAGATGGGGAAAAAGGTTTATACATCTGCAACCTTGGCAATCAGGGCCTTAAACTGTCAATTTCATATGCTTAAGTGCCAACAACATGTTATGGGATTGCTGAAACAGAAAATTATGTTGATTTCAGAATGTGCAGAAAATAAGGAATTGCAGGAATTACTGCATGCAGCTGAACAAGTTGGAAAGCATACTTTGCAATGTGGTTTTGATTCTTTAGAGGCCTCCTGCAGGGCCGCAGTTACTGGATCTGTGATTAGGAGGCATGCCTGGTTAAAGAAACAAAATTTGCCTGATCATGTTAAAGCTAAATTGCTAGATGCACCTTTACAGCATGATTCTCTGTTTGGTATTAAGGCAGAAGAGGTTTTAAAGAAAATGGAAGACAAAGCTAAGTTTATGCAAACTGTTAAAGATTTCTTACAAGTGCAGCCACCTAGATTCAGTAGACACTGGCCTACAAAAAATTGGTCCTTTCCTGTGTCAGACAGAGCTCAAAGGGGCAAATCCAGACACCCTAAGGGTTCCAGGTACCATACTCAAGACTCATGCAGGTCAAAGCAATGGGGCGCATCCACCTCCAAATCTGGAGGAGATAAAGCGCAAACCTACAGAAAGCAATCCCAATGACTTCCCTCTGCCTACACCAAGCACTTATCTTTTGGCAGCACCCATAGGGGGAAAAATAGCACTTTTTGCTCAAAATTGGCAGTTAATAACCCAGGACAAGTGGGTACTAAACATTGTATCACAGGGATACAGATTCCATTTCCACACTCTGCCATTGACAAATGGTTGGCCAGATCTGCCAAAAAATCAATGGGCAGAGTCACAGAAACAGGTTACGTCCCTCATGGATATGGGGGCCATTCACACAGTACCAGAACAGGAAAAAGGACAAGGTTTTTACTCAGGACTGTTCTTGGTACCCAGAAAGGGCAAGGCCTGGTGGCCAATACTGGATTTATTGATTTTGAACACATACCTGGACATTCCAAAATTCAAAATGCTCACCTTGCAACAGCTTCTGCCCATGCTGGGCAAGAATGCTTGGCTAGTGACTTTAGACCTACAAAAGGCATACCTGCATGTCCCAATAAGACAGTCATGCAGAAGATACCTCAGATTCAAGGCTGGCTTAATGCATAACCAATTCTCTGCACTGCCCTTTGGCTTATCTACTGCACCCAGGGTATTTAAAAAGTGTCTGGCACCAGTAATTGCATTTTGCAGACAAAGAAGTATTCAAATATATCCTTACTTGGACAACTGTCTCATTCAAGCAGAGAACAAGGACACTCTTCTTCGACACCTGGCATTTGTGAAAAGGCTTCTAACATGCCTACGGTACACAATAAATGAAAAGAAATCACAACTGGTACCCTCTCAAAATCTGGGTGCAAGCTTGAATACAACTGCCCAGGTGGCTTACCTCACACTAGACAAACAAAGGCAACTGACTACTTACTTCAAACTGATGGCAAGTTCTTCTGCAAGACAAATTCTGCAGGCTCTGCCTTCATGGCATCCTGCATCCTACTAATTCCATATGCAAGACTGCATATGAGGAAACTTCAGTACCTAAAAGGTTTATGGTGTCAACATTCACACAGTCTGGAAACCATGATTCCTCTCATCCCCTGCCTGCAACAGGAATTTCTATGGTGGACAAAGGCCTGTCACCAAAACATGGGACGGCCCTTCACTCTACCACCTGCCAGCCAAACCTTAACAACAGACACATCAGATTATGTCTGGGGGGCCCACATGGCAGGAAGATGCATTCGGGGCATATGGGCACCCAATCAAATGCATCTGCATATCAACCAGAAAGAGATGCTAGCTGTTCAAAAAGCCCTAACAGCCTTCAAGGACTTACTTCATCCAGGACAACTACTGATAAAGATGGACAACACCACAGTCATGTGGTATATAAACAAGCAAGGGGGCACACACTCATACCCCCTTTGCAGATTAGCCATGGCACTGTGGGACACAGCTTTGATCTACCAAATAAATCTTCAAGCTCAATTCCTGCCAGGAAAACAAAACACTCTGGCAGACTATTTAAGCAGAAACCTTATGGATCCTCATGAGTGGAAACTAAATCCACAAGTCTTCAGCATGATAGCAGAGAAATGGGGGAGCCCAGACATAGACCTATTTGCCTCTCCTCAAAATTATCAGCTGAAAAGATTCTGCACAAGGACTTATCACAGACAAGCATGGAAAGTGGATGCCCTATCCTTCAGTTGGAAAAACCTATCCGTTTACACCTTTCCTCCTCTGCCTCTTCTACCCAGGGTCCTCCTAAATGTCAGGCAAGAGAAGCCAAAGATGATATTAATTGCCACGGACAGGCCCCACCAGTACTGGTACCCAATCCTAAGGAACTTGTCTCAATACCCAGCTTGGACCTTGCCTCAAAAACCACAACTACTGTCCCAGCAAAACAATCAGATCCTGCACAATCAACTAGTGACTCTGAACCTGGCAGCATGGCTAATCCTGTAATCATACAGATGACACCTCTCAGTAAAGCTGTGATGGATGTCATTTTGGAAGCCAGAAGGCCTAGTACTAGAAAATCTTATGCTGACAAATGGAAGAGATTCTGTGCTTGGAATCAAGCACAAGGAACTGATACAGCAAAACCACATATTCCTCAGATATTACAATACTTAACTGAGATGCTGGACAAAGGCCTATCTTTCTCATCAATCAAAATCCATGCCTCTGCCATTTCGGCTCATTACAATACAGAGCCACCACTCTTTTCTCATCCTTTACTAAAGCAGTATCTTAGAGGAGCCAAAAATTTAAGACCTCCTAGAAGATCACCATTACCTGCATGGGACCTCAATTATGTGTTGGAAAAGCTCACCCTGCCTCCATTTGAACCAGCTGCTACCGCTGATATAAAGTTCTTATCATGGAAGACAGCTCTGCTACTAGCAATTACTTCAGCAAGAAGAGTTTCAGAGCTACAGGCCCTCATGGCTGTACAGCCTTTTATCATATTTTACCCAGACAGGGTGTCTCTGAGGACAAATCCTACATGTTAAGTTGTCTATCTCGCCTTCATTCTTGCTGGTTGGGTTCGGAGCCGATCCTCGGCTATGACTCGGCCATCTTCTAAAGCTCGAGAGCTATTTACTGGCTCGAGGCCTCCCCATATCCCACAATGCCTGGTGCTAGATCCCCAGATCTCATTTGCCGCTTCTGCTGCGAGGTTGCTTTTACTGGCTCAGGTCATATTTTTCAATTTTATTGTTAGTGTATTAAAAATTCTTTATATTATAGTTGGTGTTTAAAATAGTGTACTTTCAGTAGTTGTAGTTATCTATTTGTATTTAGTCTCCTTCCCTTGAAAACTCGTTTTCTTGTTAGAGAGTTTTCCCCACCCCAGTTTTCTCTTTTTATAGGTAGCCATTTTTAGTTAGAGGCTAATCCTTGTTTTCAATTTTTATGTAATAGTTTCTTTGTTAGAAATTATGGTAGATTAGTAGGTCTAATTACTTTTTCTTGGACAATAGAGTGTGTGTGCTGTTAGGGTGTGGTAACTTGTGTTGAGTGAGTGTGTTTTTACTAGTTACCTACTTCCCGTTTGTTACTTTTTCTCTGTAAATTGATTTTTCCTTTTACAGGTATGTCTAAAGATATGAAAGTGTCTGGATTCAAGAAGTGACTCATGCTGTCAGAAGATGTCACTGACAGATGGTCACACTTCTTGTGTCTACTGTTTGGGCGCCCTACACCTGCAGGACTCTTGTTCGGTGTGTCACGTCTTTAGTCCAAGAGTCCTGCAGGAGCGTAGGAATAAGTTAATCCTCAGAGGATTACTAAAACCTGAAGGGTCACCTGCTAAGACTCAGCCAGGGAAACCCTCCAAGCCATCAAAGCCGTCGGCTCCCAACTTGGAGCCGTTGTCAGGTGTGGCATCTGCTTCAACTTCGGTTCCGGCCGGAATCGAAGTACCTGCCTCTCAGTCGGCTCCGATCCTGGTGTCAGAACCTTCAGGGAGCCGAAAGTGTTCTAGGTCCCCATCCCTAGAGTCGATTTGCTCGGCTCTGGGGTCGCCTCTGTTACAGTCGGAGAGGATTCACCGATCTCACTCTTCTCGGTCTTCGAGACTGTCTGACCATGACTTGGAGAGAGTGGTGAGCAGACTTCTGAAATCGCAGGCCCTGGCTAAAATGCTATCCAGCCCCCCTCATCAGGGTTCGGCTCTGCCCGTTTCTACAGTAGTTCCTCCTTCGACTCACCCCTTGAGTTCGCAGCCAGAGCTGGTCGGGGTTCGGATCGTGGAACCATCGGCGCCGATATCTACCCTTTCGGTTCCTTCGGCTCCGATCACTTCCATGGCGCCGTCCTTGGAGGGATCTGGGCACCGAGACTCCCTCGTTGGTTCAGAGGGGGCGAGTGGCATCGGACCCTTGTCCGACCCCGTTCTCCCCCTCGGCGCTTCGGTGCAGGTGAGCTCGGCTCCTACATCGGCCTCGGAGCCATCCCTCTCAGTGCCAGGGAGGGTTCCGGTCTCTTCGGAGCCTGAGCCGCCTTCTCTGCCGGGAAGGGGTGCCTTCGAGGTCATGAGGAGTGTGCTGGCCCCTCAGTCAGCCCCATGATCAGCCTCTTCGGCTCCTCCCCACAGGGTGCCTGTGTCTGCCTCTGCCCCTCCTCCAGACCCCAAGCGAGGAGAACAAGTGCTCCAGGTCGCCCCAGTGGGCGCGTCCTCCTCTTCCGAGGCCTCCCCTGATCATTCAGAGGAGCCCCCTCGAAACAGGAAATGTAAGAGTAAGCATGTTGACTCCCCTGAGTCTGTCATGTCGGATACCAACTTAGAGGATTCGGAAGGGTCCCCCTCTGAAGATGTCTCCTTCTCAGACATCCTTGAGATGCTTAGGCAGAGGGGGAACTGGACTACCCTTAACCCTTCTGAGGATGAGTCGGTATATCTGGACGTGTTTGGTTCTCGCACCTCCACCTCTTGGGTGTCTCTGCCTTTCGATCCATTGATGGCAGTGGTGACTCGAAAGGCATGGTCAGCCCCAGACACAGTGGAACCAACTCCCCGAAGGCCCACAAAATTCATCACAGCACCACAAGACAAACAATTTTTTACAAAGGGTGTCCCTGTTGATGCTATGGTGGTAGCAGCGGCCACAAAAAAAGAGTTGGCTGAGACTTCTTCGTCTGTCCATCCCCCTAATAAGGAGTCTAGGATGATGGACAGATACGGGAAGCGGATGTTTTCCTCAGCGACCTTTTCCATGCGGTCGCTGAACTATTTGTGCCATTTTACACGCCTTCAAAGGGATCTCCTTAAGGAGCTAGGAGATACCCTTCAAGATCCATCAGCTGTGGGGGCCCAGGATAAGATTACCTCCCAGCTGGCGACTCTTAATTCGATAGTGAACTCCTCCATGCGGCTCATTTCTTATGTGGCCGATGGGGCGAGTAGATGGGGCACAGGTGTGGCCTTGAGAAGGCACTCTTGGATGCGGTTATGTAACTTTGCGGACCCCTTTAAGGCATCTTTCACCAATACCCCTTTTGATGGTTCTGCTCTTTTTGGACCACAGGTGAAGGATACCCTTACCAGGTGTGAGCAGGAAGGCAAGACTCTCTCTCTGCTGTGGGAGTCCGTTTTTCCACTCCTTCTAGACCATACACCAAAGGTCAGAAAAGTGGCAAAATGTGGTTCCGGAAACCCCAGGGAGCCGTGCCTGACACACGTGGTGAGTTTCCCTCCAGGGGCAGAGGAGGGAACAATAATAGATGCCGCCCTCGAGGCAGAGGGGGGCCCGCAAAATCAGGGCAGCAGAGATTCCTTCTCTGACAAGCCCTTCCAGCATCCCTGAGGGGCTGCCTGGCTGCCCGCCTTCGGAGGCAGTCGGGGGAAGATTATCGCTGTACCCAAAAGCCTGGCAAGACATAACTCAAGACAGATGGGTACAGTCTATCATATCCGGAGGTTACAGAATTCCCTTCGCTCATACCCCCTTAAGGTCAAACAAATCCCTTCCAGATGTTCCACCCAGTCTAAGGGAACAAGCAGTCCAAGAGATCTCAAAACTGCTACAAAAAAGAGCCATCCAACGAGTCCCAGCAGACCAGCAAGGATCTGGAATTTACTCAAGGTTCTTTTTGGTACCAAAAAAGACAGGGGACTGGAGACCCATTTTGGATCTCAGCAGACTAAACAGGTCTGTACAAAGAACGAAGTTCCGGATGGTCATGCTTCAGTCCATTCTACCCTTTTTGGGTCAGGACAATTGGATGTGCTCCATAGATCTTCAGGATGCGTACTACCATATCAAAATGGACAGGCACTCCAGAAGATTCCTCTGCTTCTGGCTGGGAGCCAGTCATTATCAGTTCCGAGCTCTGCCCTTTGGTCTCACCACAGCCCCCAGGGTGTTCACCAAATGTATGGCAGTAGTTACCTCTCACCTGAGATGGCAAGGATTCCAGGTGTTTCCCTATCTAGACGACTGGCTCCTTACTGCTATCACCAGACATCAGCTGCTACGAGCCAGGAACTACACCATCCAAACTTGCTCCAAGCTAGGTATCACAATAAATTTTGAAAAGTCTGCATTGTCGCCTTGTCAGTCTATAACCTTTATAGGTGCAAGTTTAAGTACAAAAGACATGTCAGCGAGACTTCCATTACACAGAGTACTAGATATTCGCCATGTACAGGTGTTATTAGGATGCAAGAAAATTCAGGCCAGATTCGTCCTAAAGACATTGGGCCTCATGGCAGCAGCGATCATACTAGTCCCTCTGGCTTGTTTTCATATGAGGATTCTTCAGTGGTTGCTTTTCACCCAATGGTCATTTCTACAACTTCCAATGTCTCACATGATTATGATTACACAGACATGCAAAGACCAGCTTGCTTGGTGGATGGTTTCCCTGTCAGTACCCCAGGGCAGACCATTTGTTCTTCCTCCTCCGGTAGCCACGGTGACCACGGATGCCTCCCTGATCGGCTGGGGGGGGGGGCATTTTCAGGGCAGAACAGTCCAAGGCACCTAGCAACCCCACGAGTACCATCTGCATATCAATGTCTTGGAGATGAGAGCTGTGCTTTTAGCATTGCAAACTCTTCAGAACTCTCTTCCCACCGGGACCATTGCAATTCAGACAGACAATATGTCGGTAGTATGGTACATCAACAAGCAGGGTAGAACCAAGTCCTACCCCCTATGTCAAGAAGCACTCAGACTCTGGCAGTGGGCGATCTCTTCCCAGCGGTTTCTGATAGCAACGTACATCCCTGGGAAGTCCAACTTTATAGCGCACAGGCTGAGCAGAGCAATTCTCATGCCTCACGAGTGGTCTCTCAATCAGACAGTGGCGGACCAAATCTTCAGCAAATCTGGTCGGCCTTGCTGCGACCTTTTCGCCACCCCCTTCAACAGGAAGTGCGACAGTTTCTTTTCTGTCCTCCCTCTTCCCGGATACCCTCCCAGAGATGCTCTAATCCACGATTGGCATCAGGGACTTCTTTATCCATTTCCCCTGATTCTCAAACTAATACAGAAAGCTACCTTGCTGGGATGCAAGATGATCCTCATTGCCCCCTACTGGCCTCGACAAATTTGGTTCCCGTTCCTGCATCATCACCTCCTGGAGCAGCCCTGGACCCTGGACCCAGTACCAGACCTCCTGATTCATCAGTCGGGCAGGCTGCACCAATCCCTGCAGTCTCTCAACCTCACTGCTTGGTTGCTCCACTTCCAACCTTAGCCAGGCTTCCAGACATTTCCCAATCGGTGCGTGAAATCATCTTATCTTCACACAAATCTACCACCAGAAAAACTTATGCTAGTAAGTGGAAACATTTTTCTTGCTGGGCAGAGTCTAAAAACATAGATCCGTTTTCAGCCCCGGTCCACCACGTTTTAGATTATTTAGCGGAACATTTTCAGGCTGGGTCCTCTTCTGCCACCATTAGAGTTCAGTTAGCCGCAATTTCAAATTTTCATACAGGCCTATCTGAAACTAGTATCATGTCCCATAAGCTTTGCAAAGCTTTTCTTAAAGGCACTGCTTTGCTCAGGCCCCCAGTAAGAGATCCCCCGCCTCCGTGGGATCTTAATTTGATCTTAGCTTCCCTAATATTGCCCCCCTTTGAACCCGCAGCTTCATGTTCCTTAAAGTTTCTTTCTTGGAAAACCCTCTTTCTTGTGGCAATTACCTCAGCCAGAAGAGTTTCCGAACTCCAGGCCCTTTGTGTTCACCCTCCTTATTTAGTTTTTCATAATGACAGAGTTTCGCTCAGAACTAATTCCTCCTTCCTTCCTAAGGTACCTTCTGAGAGTAATCTGAATCAGTCCATTGATCTTCCGGTCTTCTTCCCAAATTATTCCAACAAAGCTGAATATAAATTACATCAGTTGGATGTTCATAAACAATTACGTTTCTACTTGCATAGGACTAAACAAATTAGAAAATCAGATCAGCTCTTTCTGTTCTATGCTGTAGGTAAACAAGGTCTACCAGTGTCTAAAGTAACTCTATCTAGGTGGTTGACTTCTATTATTACTTTGATTTATCAATTGAGGAACAAGCAGCTCCCTGCTAAACCAAAAGGCCACTCTACTAGGGCTTTAGCTACTTCTGTAGCTTTTCAGGCAAGATTACCAATGGAAGCCATTTGTGCGGCAGCTACATGGGCCACTCCCCATACATTTATTTCTCATTATAACTTGGATGTGGCCTCTAGGATCAGAGCTGATTTTGGTTCCACTGTGCTGAAGAGTCTGTTCCGATGAGCCACCCAGGACTGAGGTGCTAGGGGCGCTGTCCCAACCAGCAAGAATGAAGGCGAGATAGACAACTAAACATTAAGAAGTTATGTACCTACCATAACGTTCCATGTTAGTTGTCTTCTTCTCGCCTTCTTTCTTGCGTCCCAACCTCCGTCCCCCTATCCTAATAGACCGAGAAGAGTTGCCCTCTGAGTTCCTTTCAGCTGGCTGGGTCTTATCTGGGTTGTTCCCTCAAACTTTCAGCTCTGTAGCTATACATATGCTGTTAGGACAGGAGTCCTTATATTTGTCTGTAGTTAGGTCTACCAAACGAGATCTGGGGATCTAGCGCCAGGCATTGTGGGATATGGGGAGGCCTCCAGCCAGTAAATAGCTCTCGAGCTTTAGAAGATGGCCGAGTCAGAGCCAAGGATCCGCTACGAACCCAACCAGCAAGAAAGAAGGCGAGAAGAAGACAACTAACATGGAACATTATGGTAGGTACATAACTTCTTATTTTATGCCTAAGGTCGTTTCCAGTGTGGCTCTTAACCAAACAATTCATCTGCCAACTTTTTATCCAAATCCATGAGCGAAGGGAGAATTCTGCATTCCCTGGACGTACACAGAAAGCTAAGATTCTACTTGAGCAGGACTAAAGCTCTAAGAAAAACTGAGCAATTACTAGTGTCATATGCTGCAGGATCAGAAGGAAAGGCTATTTCAAAGCAGACAATTTCAAAGTGGATAAGCCATTGCATCCATTTCTGCTACTTACACCATGGCAAACCTGTGCCCAAGGGCATTAGGTCTCACTCCACCAGGGCTGCAGCTACTTCAGCAGCCTTTCTCAGAGGAGTACCAACCAAAGACATTCTAGAGGCTGCTACTTGGAGTTCTGTTCACACCTTTACAAAACATTACCATTTGCCTCTCTACTCTAAGTCCATGGAAGGCTTTGCCACTGCAGTGCTGCAGGGCCTTATAGCCTCACCTAATGCTGTTTAGTTCAAGCCTCCCAACCATAGCTTTGGGATTCTACCCAAATGTAATGACTGCAACAGTGAAACACGAAGAACATAGTACAGTTGTGTACACTTACCATAAATGTAGATGTTCGAGTGTATTCACTGTTGCAGTCCAGGTTACCCTCCCGCCATCCCCCTGTCATTCTACAATTTATCTTTCCTTCTCTATCTACTACAACTTATGTGGTGTATTTGCTTGTTGATGAAGGTAAAGTTTATATTGATGCATATATATATATATATATATATATATATATATATATATATATATTTTTTTTTTTTTTTTAGAGTATTGCTACCTTTTTGGCGACACCTGACATCGGGGGCAAGAAAAACTAAAGAAAATGGCGTCGGCTGCATGTTTTATACCCCTGACATCATGGAAGAGAAGACAGCAACCGGCCTTGGGACCCAAGACTTTGGAATTCAGGCCGACTGAGGGCAACCTGCCAGCAGATTACCCAAATGTAATGACTGCAACTGTGAATACACTCGAACATCTACATTTATGGTAAGTGTACACAACTGTACTTTATTCATGTTTCCTTTTCTCACAGTTTTGTTGATGGCAGGTTTTAATATTTTTATTTGTATTATTTATTATTATTTATTCCCAAGTCTGCATTATGGTCTGTTTTTAGGAGGAGAAAAGCATTCCTTCTTGTTTTAAAGGCCAGCCATGATATGGCCTACTTGGTGTTTCGGAGTCTATTTTCTGATCCCACTCCTGAATTTCTATCTTCTGGAGGTAGGTCTGGTGCCAAAGAGTTATTACCCCCTAAAAAGAGATGTGCCTAGCTACTGAAGCTTAAGTAGGCCAGGTCTTCTTGCTTCTACTGATGTACAAAAACAGTTGCCACAGCAGCCTGATTCTCAGCCATTTTTCTAGGAAGCTCATTAAATTCTAAAGAGTTCTAGGGCAAAATAAAATCTTATACTATGAATCTTTTGATTGATATCCTGCTGTTACAAAGCTTGCAGTTTCTAAAGGGCCTGGAAAAAACAGCAGCCCAGAGTGACTTATCTATAGACACAGACAACAAGTGTTTAAATAAGTATGGTGAAAAGTATGGACCTCTGCTATTCAGGCTTCAATAAGTACTAAATAATACATTTTAATAAGTAAATGTCAAGACTTGCATGCTACAATTTCAGGAAGAATTTACAAGAAAATTAAGGCCTTTGGTCACTGCAGAAGTTTCTTTAAAGAAAATTTCTGAATTGGCAAATGCTCTAGATAGAGGTTGTCACACTTAACTAAATTTAGGTGTGATGCAATGAATGTTAAATCTATTGCTTCTTGGTGCTGCTGCCAAACTCTGCCCAGAGAATGTGGAAGCCAGACTGTGAAACTCCCCTTCTTTACTGTTCAGCTCCTCCTCAGAGAAAGGGCTGCATTGTGTTGGTTGGAATGTGAAACAGATGTACTCACCACTACCTACATTCTTTAAAAATTAGCCTAACAGGAAATGTTGTTTTGCAATGAAAACATCAGACAACATCATAAACAAAGTTAGAAAAGGTACAGCAGGGATAATTATGAAATTAGGAATCCTAGATGCCTAGACCTTGTTCACCTTCTCTTGGATGACACTTTTCCATTTTTTAAAAGACAAAGTTGGGGAGATCCAAAGCTAATGAAATGGAAACCGAACATCTGAAAGCGGAAATAAAAACCAAGGACAAGGCACTTTCCGACGTACAGTTGAAAATTCTGGATCTGGAAGCAAGGAGCAGATGGAACAACCTTATCATTAGGGGCTTGCCAGAAAAATATGAACAAAATCAACTGCTCCCAACTCTCAAACAAATCTTCAGCTCTCTGCTACAACCAAGAGAACCTCTGACTGAATGCATAATCAAAAGGGCACACTGAGCTCTTCAAAAACACCAAGGCACTACAACCCCAAGGTCCATCTTTGTGAAACTTCTTAATCACCAAGATGTGCAAGCTATCCTCTCTGCTTATAAAGAGCTAAAACACTACTCATGGAATACTTACACAATCTCTGTCTCCCAGGATCTCCCCCAAAAAGTTAAAGAAAAGCACCGCAAACTCTCTCCATATTGTGCAGACCTCATCAATCGCAAAATTAAGTTCCAGATGAGATTTCCGAACACACTGTCTTTCTACCATAAGGACATAAAATTTACAATGGCTTCACCCAAGGAAGCTAATCCCATCTTTCTCAAATGCTTTGGAACAGGTCCGGAAGCATGAATATGGTGATTACCTCAAAATCTCTTACCTGAGTTAGTTTTTGGTTCTTCCGGTCCCAAGACTTTGACCTTAACCTGACCACACATTAACCTCTGTAAAATAAAGTAAATTTAGATTAAAGGTAGAATCCGCTAATACTTGCAACTCCCAGGAACGATTGTACCAATGTGGTGTAGCCAGGGGGACTCATGAGCGGTGACAGCGTACAACCCTAATAGGCAAGTACATCAAGACAAAAAGGAAAAAGAAAAGTAAGAATTTCCTGCTTGCTCAGCCTATTCAACGCGAACCAGTGATGTGTCCTTTACAATCACTTGCCAGGCTTCCCGAACAGAATCCTCCCTAGCTGCAGAATGAAGCAGATAAAAAGTATGACTATATTCTCTGCAACGCCTCAGAAAATGCTAAGGTGAGGTCTACTCTTGACATGCAGGACTGGACTAACTGTGTGCATGCAAGGTATGCCCTTCCTCAAATCAAACTATTCAGTCTCATCTTTTTATTAAAGATCGCGCTTTGCGGCAATTTCCCTGTTGAGATAGAGACAAGAACTTAGAATCCTAACTGACAGTTAATTGCAACCTTGTGCTATGCCTTACTATATGCTATCCGTTTTTGTCTCTACCCAAACTAGTCGACCCGACTGATGACTGTCAACATAGTAAAGTGGTAGTGTGCCAAGGTACTTTTATTTGTAGACCTCGGATAGCAAAGTTATTTAGTTAATGGCTGATCTTCGTTCAGTTAGGTTGCAATGAAACGCTCTAGTGGGGAAAGCGCGATCTGCTCCACTTTGTACTGTTTATATAACCTTAAATTCTGTGGATAAAAGTCAAAGGCAGGAGGTAAGAAGGAAGGGGTATGTCTCAAATTATGTGTGAAGAAGTATTTACTGTTTGCTGTAGTTACTTGATCAGCATAATAGGGCTTAACCGACGTGTGTGATTTGATTGGTTCAGATTATTAACTGTGTCATTTTCTTTTAAAGAGAAAAAAAAAATGTGAGAAAGGAGGGAGAATGGAAAGAAAATGAAAAGAAAAAATAATATATGATTTATACCTAGATCTATATTGTTCTGCTTGATATCTTTATTAACACTTGCATAGATCTTTACGTATTGCTCATTTATAATGGCTGCATAATAAGTTTCCCTTGTATTGTGTTTACAACTTTAACTGGGTTGATACTTAAGCACTAGGTTATTTACCATAACTAGCAGAACCTTTAGTAAAGAGCTAGTTGGATACGCTAAGAAGGGTACCTGATGACAGCATTTGGAATTGGATTAATGATGTACATATTTTGTAAATTTAGTTATTCTATTTTTGTTGACTACCTAATTGTTTCAAAAACATGTTTTTTGTCTATTGTTTCTTTTTTTCTCTGTCAAATATAGGAATTAAGTGGGTAGGCAGAGGGGTAGATTTGAGAGAGTTTAGTGCTGTATTCTCATTAGCTGCTACACACATACCTAACTTACGAGTTAATCTTGAGCCACATAGTAGTTCCCTACTCCTTGGTCACCTCATAATCATCAATAACTTAATCATAGGCCACCATAGATATAGAAAAGGTGTGGAAAATAATTTCCTGGAATATTAGAGGGCTCCAGGACAAAAATAAAAGGAATCTTCTAATGCACCTATTGGTAAAAGCAGAAGCAGATATCTGTTATATTCAAGAATCACATATGGTACCTGAAGAATGGGTAAAGGAAAAGAACAGGAAATGGATAAAAGACATTATTTCAGCAGGAAACAGCTGTAACTCTAAAGGGGTAGCAATTGTTATTAAAAACTCATTTAAACCTTCCATTATAGACAAGGGTACAGATCAGGAGGGTAGATGGTGCTACTTCACGTGCCTAACCCCACTGCTTACTAAACCAGTTTTGTTCTTAAAACTATATGGTCCATGCTCAGGACAACAGGAATTCATTTTGAAAGTCTATAACATCTTACTTAACTTCCCCAACCATTTTTATATCCTGGGGGGGATTGGAATGTAGCAACTGACCCTGACATTGACCACTCTAGCAAATCCAAATCATATAACACACAAGCCTCCCTTGCTTTATTGGAGTTAATCTCTGACTTTGGATTGGTGACCCTATATCCTTTGGTAATGACACTCGGAACAACAACAGCTACACATATTTCTCTAGATGCCATAATTCTTGGTCACGCATAGATTTATTTCTAATGTCAAGCACACTAACAAATTGGCAAATAAAATATTTAACTGAACCCACATTTTTCTCAGACCATTCAAAGATTGCCTTAATGATAAATTTTGCACTTAACACATCTTTACTAAATAAAGGTTTTAACTGGTCTCTCAATAACAATGTTTTACATGACTCAGCAGTTACTGAGGAGATAGCTAATGTTCTAACGGAGTTTAATAATGACCCTCGTGACACAGGTTTCCCATATGATGTCCAATGGGCGGCATGTAAAGCTGTACTTAGAGGAATACTTATCCAAAAATCTGCATACCTTAAAAAAAGAGGAAAGAAAAAGAGAACCGCCTAATATCTGAGATTAGTAAACTAGATGATAAACTTTAAGTGAATTACACTTTGGCAATGGAAAATGAAATGATAGATAAGCAAAGGGAACTATTTGACCTGCACCAATCCATCTACTCCCTACAAGAACTAAGATTTTTAACAAAATACTCTGAATGGATACAAACCCCCTCCAAAGCACTAGCTAGGCTAATTGAAAATAAACATGAATCACCCAGAATAACCCTTATCTATCATCAAGATACACTTTACAAATCAGATACTCAAATTATTCATTTATTTCATCAAGTATATTCAGATATCTATGCTAGTAGCAATCACCAAACCCCAATTGCAGAGATAAAAGACTATCTCAACATCACATTAAATGAAAGTCATCAGGTAATCCTTTCTGCCCCACTCACTCAACAAGAAGTTATAAATGCCATCGGCAACCTTAAACTAGGGAAAGCTCCAGGTCCAGATGAATACTGTCCAGATTTCTATAAAACCTTTATAGATAATTTAGCTCCCATTCTACTTAAGCTATTTAACTGTATATCCCTCAATGGTATTTCAGACCTTTACATTAACCACTCAAAGACCATACTAATCCCTAAAAATAGCCTGGATAAATCAAACCTTAATAACTACAGGCTAATTTCCCTAATGAACTTTGACATCAAAATTCTGTCATCCATACTAGCCAAAAGACTTAAAAAAGTAATCCCTTCCCTAATCTCTAAAGAACAAGCAGGTTTCATATCCAAGAGACACACCTGGGACAATACTCTGACTATGGAAGCCATGATTACCCTTACTAAGAAGGATAAAAATCCAAGATATGTAATGATACTGGATACGTGTACGGCATTTGATAGGGTCAACTGGAAGTTTCTGTTTACAGTGCTATCCTCCTTTGATATACCTCCTGAGTTCATCAGTACTATCAAAATTTTATACAATAGCTCTTACATGCGCCTTTATATCAATAAGCAATAGTCACAACCGATAAAAATTTCAAACGGCACCAGACAAGGGTGCCCTCTCTCCCCGTTTTTTTCAACTTATATCTAGAAGCTTTCTTCTTGGCCATATTACAAAAAACATACCACTCATTTCCCAAAATACTAAATACCAGGACCAGCTTGACCGCATTTGCAGACAACTTGAATCTATATTTTGAACATCCTTTGTCGGATACCAAGAAATTAGTCACTACCTTGAATACCTTTGCTCATATCTCGGACTACAAAATCAACCAAAATAAATCCTATATTTTCCCGATCAATCCTTCAGCCCATAGGCAGAATCTCTTTCCAGACTCACCCTTCCACATAGTATACTCCTTCAAATATCTAGTGGTCTGCTACAACCACCCTTCTTCCTCCACATTACATTCCAATTAAAGTGTGGGTGGTACTTTCAGAAGACATGTCTAGATGGCAACAGATGAAACTTCCTATGTTATCTAAAACATCTATCATTAAAATGAACATCCTCCCAAAGCTTCTCTACCACTATTTCATGCATCTCTTTCCTCCATTCCCTGTGCATTTTCACTAAAATTCACAAACCCTTTGCGAAGTTCATATGGCACCCAAAATCGGTAAGAGTGTCATATCAAAGACTTACCTTTCCAAAAGCTAGGGGAGGCCTAGGTATGCCTGACCTTCAACTTTGTTACAGAATCTTGCACACCAGTAGATTCATTATACTTGCCAACTACCATCCAAACTATGTAATATGGACTCCCCTTTGGGTAGAAATGTGGCAACTACCATCCAAACTATTTAATATGGACTCTCCTTTGGGTAAAAAATGAGGCATAGTCATGCTCTGAATAATAATTTTAACCCCAAAGCTCTCCCCTTCTTAGGCTCATTAACTCTTAGGAATCTGAAGCTGCATCATATCCTAAAGGTTAAAAATCAAATCTTTCCAAGAGATATTTAAATCCCTGAAACTAGAAAAAGCTCTCCTCCTATTCCAACCCATTCACCTAAACCCAACTCTCAGATTGAATTGTATCATGATCAATTTGGTCGACTACCCTCTAATAAAAGAATACACATTATGGGATATTCATAAGCATAGAAACTTATCGCTAACAGAATTATGAGATGTCCTAAATTTATCTAAAAAATACGTCATAATTCTGAGACAAATAAGGGAAATTATTGCATCTCTAATTTAAAAAAATACCATTGTTGAATCTGACTTCAACCAAGTTGCCAAGCTGTTGCAAAGCTTAGCCAGCAAGAAGAGTATGCTGTCCCTCTCTTATAAACACAATTCTATATCAAGATAAAATTATACACGCGGACTACTGGAATCAACAAGGGTCGAACCTACTAGTAGAGCAAAAGCTATCAGCAATTAAATCCACACTTTTGTTTTCCCCATTTAAAAAGCTTACTTATACACAATTTATGATTACTAATAACTTATACTTCACTCCAGTCCACTTAAACAAATTTAACCCAAATGTGCCCACTGTATGCCCCTGCTGCTCTTATCCCCATGCTGACATCCTACATATAATATGGTTTTGTAGATACTCCAACAGTATTTGGTGCTCTCAAGGTTAGACTTGACAAGATGGGGTACCATAAATCAACCCTCTCATGGGAGATGGCATTGTTACATGTTACCAATCTTAAAATATCAAAATTAAGATTGCATATCTTAATAACACTTTGTTTATTAGTTAAATTCTACATTAACAAACATTGGCTAGATCGTACTAAGATGTCCTGGAGAGGGTTTAGGTGTTTGGCTGTTAAATACATTACTTCACAAAAACTTTTAATAACAAACTCCCACAAGCATGCTTATTACCAGAAATTCTGGAATACCATATTTGAGCTCTTGACTGACAACTAAGTACCTATAAACTAAGGTAGTTCATCACTACTAAATGCTCTTCCCCTATATGCTTATTTAATGCTTCCTTTTTCCCTACCCCAACTAGATGGTGGCTCAACACAAGTATTAAGTCTTCCCCTTTATCTATTCTATAAGTTTCGAATCAAGTGTAATACATTATGTGCAGTTATAGTACATACAATTTTTCATCTAGATTTTTCATTAGGTTTACTCCCGGGGGTCTTATTATTCTAAAGCAGCACAATTGCACATATTGTATATAATTAGTAGTTATATGTTCTCTCCTGTATTACTGTTCATTGTTAAACTGCAATTGTTTGTGATATATATGTATTGCAAAATCAATAAAATTTCTATTTGAAAAAAAAAAGACAAAGTTGCTATTTCATCAAGAAAAAGGTTACAAATTTCCACAGATAAATTGGTTAGGAAAGGAAAACAGTGTTAATAAGATACAGCACAGAATTTCATCCAGTCCAGTCCAGTCCCAAGGCCAGTTGAAAATACTCCAAAAAAGCTGTTGGAACTAGCAATTAATTAATGCAACAAATGATGTACAAGCAAGCTGTCCAGACAGTTTTATTGTCCTAAAGAAAAAATAAAGGAAAATGGTCCATGGAGGCCTGCTCTTGGTTTCATATTATCACTCAACCTAACTCCCTTGTTGATGAAAATATGTTTTTCTTATCACCTTGGTAATTCAGGATGGTTATCTACATATTCCTTTTCATAAAGTTCTTAGGCCATGTCTAGGATTTCATAAGGGCATTTAACTTCCATTTAATCTCCTTAACATTTTACTTTTCATCTGCACCCAGAATATTCACAATATGTCTGACTCCAATATTTGGTAATCTAAGAATGTTTCGTATTTACATCTATCCTTACCCAGATCATTACCCAGTAAAACATATATTTTCTTACCTGAATGTTTGCCTTTATTTACATTTAAGTGTATTAATTCTTAAACTTTATATTTAAGTATCTCCATTCTTAAACTTTGCAGTTATTCCAGGATCTCCTTTCATATCACACCAAGGCAGTTTTGACTGCTGTTCCAAGCACTCATGTATATAGTGTCTTTTTCCATCCAAAAGGAGTGCAAAAGATGATAGACTTTTTATTAAGGAAATTTTTTATGTCTTTTTGCCCCCCCCCCCCCACCCCCAAGCTTTCTACAACCATTGAGCCCTCATTCCCATTGAACAATTCATTTTTGATTCTCTGCATCCAAGAATACGGGATATTAGGGTCTGGGATCATGGGTCATCATCCTATGGGGATTCAGGATGATTTATCTACTTCTTTTAATTTCTTTCCTTGTTGTTTGGAAGAAGTTGTAATACACTGCTTACTTTACTCAGCCCCTAAACAGGTCAAATTTCTGTTTTGTTCCTTATTCCTTCTGCACAAAGCACTTGAAACTAGTGCCTTATCCTTTAACTAAACCAAGGCCTTCTTTTTACATTCCCTTTAACATCTGTGATCCAAAGACTGGCATGATGGGCAAAAAAGAGAAAAAAGTAAATTAATTTCTCATTGCTTCCGTATGTCATGTCAATCCTGGTTCTCACGTTTAAGACAGATGGAAATGTAGTGGTGTCACCTTGTACGTCTGTCTTAATAGAAACACAAGCTTCATAATCCTGTCCTCATGATTCTCATGAGCACACTTTGAAAGATCAGCTTTATTCCAAAAAGTCATATTATTGTAGTGCTCTTCCTCCTTAAAGAAGCCAGGAACCTGGCTTTGAAAATGTCCTGTATGTCTAAATGAAAGGAATTTACTGTGTGATGAGAGACTAATTTTGTTATTGTTTTACCTAGCTGTTCGTGGTTCACTGTTGCAGTCATTACACTTGGGTTATCCTGCTGGCAGGCTACCCGCAGTTGGCCAGAGTTCCAAAGTCTAGGTCCGGCGTTGGTTGCTGTCGCCTCTTCCCTGACGTCAGTGCGCCAGGGGTATAAAAGATGCAACTGACACCATTTTCTTCAGTCTTTCTTGCCACGCGGTGCCCGAAGTAAAAGCAGTTCGCAAGTGCCGGTCGGCCGACTCCTGAGATTTTCGAAATCGAGTTTCAGAACCGAAGTCTTCAATAAAGCTAAGTACCCCATTGAGGAAACTTTTTTTCTTGCTCCAGACCGATGTCAGTAAAAGTTAATAATTGTATTTCTTGTGGGAAGCAAATACCTCATAAGGACTTTCACTCTTACTGTATTCCTTGCCTAGGCCCTGACCACGACCTTACTAGTTGTCGGTTTTGTGCTAGATTCAACAAACGCACTATTAAGCGTCGGTTTGATTTTGCTTTACATTACTTTGGCTGAAGATTTAACTACATAATGCCGTCGGAACAACCGACGACCGGAATTCATAAAAAACGTAAAGACAAAGAAAGGGACAGGCATTCGAGGTCCAAAACCGACGACAAAGCCTCTTCTAGGCCAGTTGCCAGTTCTCAGTGAGGCGCTTTCGCAGCGCCTGACACCCGCTACCTCAAAGCCACAGGCAGTATCCGACACCCACATGGAGACACCTAGGCCTGTGGAAACTCAAGGTATTGGGCCTGCGGAAACTATTCCCTCAGATGGGTCCGGAGCCGCTGAGCAGGCATCGGCTTCTGAGGGTGTTTTCAGACCTTCACAGCTTACTATTAAGGCAACTGCAGCAGCCAAGGCAAAGTCAAAAACATCATTAAAGACAAAGAAACAAGTACAGCATTCTCCTGAACAGTCAACCATGCCAAAGAAACAGATGCTTAAAATGGCCGAAGACCTAATTACTTTGATCAGGGGTTCCCATCCCCTTCCTGATAAAAGGCCTAGGCAAGACACTGACTATGATTCCTCTGACCAGCTTTCTATTTCCTGTGATTCCTCTTCAGATCAGGGATATTCTCTCCCTCCCTATGAGGACTCTGATGCATATGAATCTATACCTTCAGCCTCTCCGCCTGAGGATTATTCTTTTGGGCAAACCCTGCACACCATGAGGGAGCATTTCCATTGGGAGAGCCAGGATTACTCAGAATCCAAGAAAAGGCTCAGAGACTTTTTTTTATTGCCTCAGCACAGGCCCCTGGCTATTCCCCCTGTGCTTGATATTGTTGATGATGTTTTCTCTGAATCCAGTCTGTCTCCTGATTCTGTACCCCCTGCACCAGTCAAGCCAGACAGGTACTACAGGGTCCCTGACTGTCCCTGCTGCAGACCTAGAAACAACTTCTCAGGGTCCCAAAGGGGTTAAGGCTTCCACTGCTAAAAACCCTGTCCCCTCTGATAGGGATTCCAGAGCTCTGGATAGATGGGGGAAAAAGTTTACACTTCTGCTACTTTAGCTGTAAGGGCTTTAAATTGCCAGTTTCACATGCTTAAATATCAGCAGTACCTCATGTCTTTGTTAAAACAGAAAATGCTTACAATCTCAGAAAGTCCTGACAGTAAGGAAATGCAGGATTTATTGCATGCAGCTGAACAAGTGGGAAAGCATACTCTGTAATGTGGTTTTGATTCATTAGAGGCTTCTTGTAGAGCCGCAGTTACAGGCTCTGTCATTCGAAGGCATGCTTGGCTGAAAGAACAAAGTTTTACCTGAACATGTTAAAGTAAAATTATTGGATGCTCCACTACAGCATGATACTTTGTTTGGTGTTAAGGCAGAAGAGGTGTTAAAGAAAATGGAGGATAAAGCAAAATCAATGCAGACAGTAAAGGATTTCTTACAGGTTCAACCACCTAGGTTTCGCAGAAACTGGCCCACAAAAAATTGGTCCTTTCCAGTGTCAGACAGGCCACAAAGAGGCAGATACAGATGCCCAAGAGGCAGATCTCAGCCCCAAGGCTCCTACAGACCTAAACAATGGGGTGCTTCAGCCCCCAAAGGAGGAGAAGACAAGTCACAACCTTATAGGAAACAGTCCCAATGACTTCCCTCTACAGATGCCGAGCACTTACCTTTTGGCAGCACCCCTAGGGGGAAAGCTAGCACTTTTCTCACAAAATTGGCACATAATCACCCAGGACAAATGGGTACTGAATATTGTTTCTCAGGGTTACAGGTTCCACTTTCACACCCTTCAAAAATCAAAAGGTATGCCGGACCTGCCACAAAACCAATGGGCAGAGGCACAAAAACAAATTGCTGCTCTCATGGACATGGAAGCTATTCAAAGAATGCCACAGCAAGAACAAGGACAAGGATTTTACTCAAGACTTTTCCTAGTACCCAGAAAGGACAAAGCCTGGAGACCAATACTGGACTTGTCAATCCTAAATACTTTCCTGGATGTTCCAAAATTCAAAATGTTAACACTGCAGCAACTTCTACCCATGCTGGGCAAGAAGGCTTGGCTAGTTACTTTGGACCTCAAGGAGGCATACCTGCATGTCCCAATCAGACAATCTTGCAGAAGATACCTCAGATTCATAGCTGGCACAATGCATTACCAATTCTCTGCACTGCCCTTTGGCTTATCTACTGCACCCAGGGTCTTCACAAAATGCCTGGCACCAGTAATTGCATTTTGCAGACAAAGAGGAATTCAGATATATCCCTACTTGGACGACTGCCTTATTCAAGCAGAGAGCAAGGACATTCTTGTAAAGCATCTGGCGTTTGTAAAAAGATTACTAATTTGCCTAGGGTACACAGTAAACGAAAAGAAATCAAAACTAGTGCTCTCTCAAGAGATAATATTCCTGGGTGCAAGCTTAAATACAACTGCCCAGATGGCTTATCTCACGCCAGACAAGCAAAGGCAACTGACACATTACTTTCAAATGATGGCAACAAAGACCCAGCTCCCCGCAAGAAAAATTCTGCAGGCCCTGGGCTTCATGGCATCCTGCATTCTACTAATTCCATATGCAAGACTGCATATGAGGAAACTACAGTGGTATCTAAAAAGTGTTTGGGCTCAACATTGCCACAGCCTGGAAACAATAATAACTTTAATTCCCTGCCTACAACAGGAGTTTCGATGGTGGTCCCAGGCCTGTCACCACAACAAGGGACAGCCTTTCACCTTACCACAGCCAGGCAGACAGTAACAACGGATGCTTTGGATTATGCCTGGGGGGCACATATGACAGGAAAATGTATTCAGGGCATGTGGCCCAAGGAACAAATGCATCTTCACATCAATCAAAAAGAGATGCTAGCTGTACAGAATGCCCTGACAGCTTTCAAGGACCTACTACATCCAGGACAACTATTAATAAAGATGGACAATACCACAGTTATGCGGTACATAAACAAGCAAGGGGGCACACATTCCTATCCCCTCTGCGGGCAAGCCATGACTTTGTGGAACACAGCACTGACCTATCAAGTACATCTGCAGGCACAATTCCTGCCAGGAACGAAAAATACACTGGCAGACGAACTCAGCAGAAATCTCATGGATCCTCACGAATGGAAACTAAATCCACAGGTGTTCAGCATGACAACAAGGAAACTGGGACGCCCAGACATAGATCTTTCCTCCCCTCACAACTGCCAACTACAGAAATTCTGCACAAGAACTTGTCACTCACAAGCATGGAAAGTGGATTCTCTCTCATTCAGCTGGAAAACCCTGACAGTTTATGCCTTCCCTTCACTGCCTCTTCTTCCCAAGGTGCTCCTAAAAGTCAGACAAGAGAGGCCAAAAATGATCCTGATTTCCCCAGACTGGCCACGCCAGCATTGGTACCCAATCCTAAAGAGCTTGTCTCAAGGCCCAGCCAGGCCTTTACCTCAAATTCCTCATCTTCTGACTCAACAAAACAATCAGATTCTGCACAGTCAACTCAGAACCTTAAACCTGGCAGCATGGCAGATAATGTAGCCACTCAGACCGCACCTCTCTCTAAAGTTGTTATGGATGTCATTTTAGAAGCCAGGAGGCCCAGCACTAGAAAATCTTATGCAGAAAAATGGAAGAGATTCTGGGCTTGGAACCAGGCACAAGAGTTCGAACCACTTGTTCCAAATATACCTCAGATTTTACAATACCTATCTGAGATGCTGGACAAGGGCCTATACTTCTCATCTATTAAGATCCATGCCTCTGCCATTTCAGCTCATTACAATACGGAACCTCCTATTTTTTCACATCCACTACTAAGGCAGCAGTACCTCAGAGGGGCAAAAAACATAAGACCCCCAAGGAGAGCGCCAATACCAACTTGGGATCTCAATTTTGTTTTAGAAAAGCTCACACTGCCTCCTTTTGAACCAGCCAGCACAGCTGATATAAAATTCTTATCATGGAAAACTGCTCTGCTCCTAGCAATAACTTCAGCAAGAAGAGTCTCAGAGTTACAGGCATTAATGGCAGTGGAGCCTTTCATCATTTTTCACCAGGACAGGATCTCTCTTAGGACAAACCCAACATTCATGCCAAAGGTGGTTTCCAATGTGGCTCTTAACCAGACCATTCATTTACCAACTTTCTATCCAAATCCCCAGAATAAAGGGGAGAGACTTCTGCACGCTTTGGACATAAACAGACAGCTACGATTCTGCTTGGACAAAACAAAAGCTTTCAGAAAAACTGAGCAACTGTTTGTAGCCTATGCTGCAGGATCACAAGGAAAGCCTATCTCAAAGCAGACAATTTCAAAATGGATAGGACACTGCATTCGCTTCTGTTATGCACAACATGGCAAATCATTACCTAAGGGCATTAGGCCACATTCCACCAGAGCAGCAGCCACTTCAGCAGCCTTTCTCAGAGGGAGTACCAGCCAAAAACATTTTAGAAGCTGCAACCTGGAGTTCATTGCACACTTTCACCAAGCACTATCACTTACCTCTTTACTCTAAATCCAAAGCAGGCTTTGCCACTGCAGTTCTGCAGGGCCTAGTAGCCTCTCCTAATCCTGTTTAGGCCCAGCCACCCAACCTCAGTTTTGGGATTCAACCCAAGTGTAATGACTGCAACAGTGAAACACGATGAACATAGTACAGTTGTGTACCTACCATAAATGTAGCTGTTCAAGTCTATTCACTGTTGCAGTCCAGGTTACCCACCCACCATCCCCCTTTTCATTGCTGGGACTTTTCTGTACTTCTCAACTCTATACAACCTATGTGGTGTATTTGCTTGTAGATGAAGGAAATGTTTATATTAGTACAAGCATGTTTTTTGGCATAATTTTTTTCAGCCTTCCTATCTGGGGGCACCTGACATCTGGGGCAAGAAAAACTGAAGAAAATGGAGTCGGTTGCATCTTTTATACCCCTGACGCACTGACGTCAGGGAAGAGGCGACAGCAACAAACGCCGAACCTAGACTTTGGAACTCTGGCCGACTGCGGGTAGCCTGCCAGCAGGATAACCCAAGTGTAATGACTGCAACAGTGAATACACTCGAACATCTACATTTATGGTAGGTACACAACTGTACTTTCATTTTTTCAGACTTTGAAGTATATCACTAAACTTTCTAATTCTGGCCTGGCTTGCTTCTCATTAAAGGTACATCTGTCAGCAAGTTTAGTTTGTGTGCCGGTTTTGTCTAAAGTTTATTTATTTATTGACATTTGTTAACCGGGTTGGTCCAGATGAGCTTGTGGCCCACTTTGAGTGGAGACCTGAGGAGAAAAGCTCCATACAGAAATAATATAACAGTAACTTAAAATTAAAATAAGTGAGTCAAAAGAATTGCAATAGAATTTGTTATACAGAAAGTTAAACAGACAAAATATAATCAGACAAAGTATTATGCATACACAAAGTATTATACACATAATGTTTTTACAGAGTAATGATATATTTACATACGAATTATATCCCTCAGCATTGGTTGATTGAGTTTAGTAGGTATCTGCATATTAGGGATGTAGTATGAAAGGGGAGGGAAAATCTAGATGTGAATATGGGGTGTGGGAAGCTTAGGTTGGGTCTTGACAAAGGCAAGTTTTGGAGTTGAGTAGATAAAGTTTGAGTTTACTTTTAAAGTGTGATGGGTGAGTGATGGAACGTATGTCTAGGGGAAGTTTGTTCCAAGCATGGGCAACAAAGTACTTGTATAGAAGTTTGCCTACTGTTTTGTTGGGTTGGTAAGTATCTAGTAGTTGCTGATTGGAGGTGCGGAGAGTCCAAGGTGGAGAATAGATAGAGACAAAGGAAGAGAGGGCTGGACAGGATAAAGGCTTGTAAAGAATGGAGTGTAGCATTTGAAACTGAGATAGCAGGAGTTGTTGGGGGAGTTCAAGCCACTGGAGAGAGTTTGGGGTTAGGCAGTGATGTGCATTGTATGGAGAGTTAGTGATAAAGATAGCAGGAGTTGTTGGGGGAGTTCAAGCCACTGGAGAGAGTTTGGGGTTAGGCAGTGATGTGCATTGTATGGAGAGTTAGTGATAAACCAAGCTATCTTATGGTAAGTTTGTTGAAGTTTATTCAAGGTTGTGACCTGAATGTTGGTGAGAACTGGGGCAGCATATAGTAGGGAGGGGAGGAAGAGTGCCTGTGCAAGAGAGAGTCAGCATTAGGAGTTAGAAATATTGTGTTGCAATATAATAAGCCTAGTTTCTGATGTGTCTTTTTTATGCATTGGAGGATATGCAGGTTGAATTTGAGTTCATCATCAATGATGATGCCGAGGAGTTTCATGTGGGTTTCAGGCTGGATTATTGTGTTATTAGAGGATGTAATAGCAAAGGTGGATTTGTGGTGAGTAAGAGAATGGGGGGAGAAAGAGTAAGAGTTTGGTCTTCTTAGGGTTAAGGATAAGTAGACTATCAGACAACCACTGTTCAGTGGATAGAAAGGCATGTTGGGTTAGGGTATGGAGATCAGAGATATTGTTAGAGATGGAGATGAGAGTTGCATCATCAGCATATTGGACGAGGGAGGATTGTTTACAAGATGTATAGAGATCGTTGGTGAAGATATTAAACAGAATGGGACCCGGGATGGAAACTAGTGGTACACCGGTTGGGACAGGAATGACTGGAGAAAAGAATGAGAGACATTTAACAGCAGATTCTTGCCTGCTGGAATGATAACTAGAGAACCAGGCAAAAGAGGTGGACAATAGGTTGAGATTTGTAAGTTTAGATAACAGAAGGGGATGGGAGACTGTATCAAAAGCCTTGGAAAGATCTAGGAAGAGACAAAATACGAGGTCATTGTTATCTTGGGCTTCAGCTTTGGTATGAGTGAAGGATAGGAGAGCAGTAGTTGTGCTATGATTAGGACGGAAGCCGTGTTGAATGGGAGTGAGAAGGTTGTGCTGGAGTAGGTAGTTAAGAAGCTGTGAGTGAATGCATTTTTCAAGAATCTTAAAGGGGGAGATAGGATCGCGATGGGTCTGTAGCTAGATGGGGGAAATAGTGAAGAAGGATTTCCATAGGGTAGGAATGGTGGATTCTTGAATTGATCTATTGATAAGAATATATACAGGATAGGAAATGGATTCAGCAGCAAGTTTGAGGAAGGTAGGAGGTAGCTTGTCAGTGGAGGGAGAGCAGGGTTTGAGCTATAGAAGAAGAGATTTGATGTAGGAAGGAGGAACAGGATGAAAGGAGAATAGCTCTTTGGAGGGTTGGGAGGGGTTGGCAGAGAGGTTGTGCTACAGTTGGATGGTATGAGGGTTTGGATGGTATCAATAAAATGTTTATTGAGAAGGGTAGCGGCTATCTGAGGGGATGTATTATGCTAAGGACAGGGGTTTGAGAGACAGCCTGGAGAAAGTATTCTGTTGAGAGTAGACCAAAACTTCTGAGGGTTGGATTTGCCATTGATCTGTGCAGAGTTGTAGTAGGATTTTTTTCCATTATTAATTTCTTTGTAAGATTCCTTAGATGTCTGTATTTGTGTAGCAGGGGTTGCTGTTTTGTTTTGATCCAGGCTTTCCAAGCACTATCTCTTTTGTGCATAAGGGACCTAGTCTCCTTGGAAAGCCAGGGAGCATAATTTGATTTTATTTTAATCTTCCTAGAGGGGGCCAGGGAGTTTAGGGTATTCAGGAAAAAAATCTATGGAACCTTTTAACTGCATCAGTGAGAGGGATTTGTTTCAGGATGGACCAGTCTGTATTGGAAAGAATGGAGTTGAACTGGGGTATATTAAAGTTAGAGAGTTTATGACAAGCTCTATAAAAGTGAGGTTTGAGAGGTTGGGTGGAATGCCTTAAGACAGAGGTGGGGAGGTGATCATTAAGGGAGTCTGGTAGGGTAGTGGGGCTGTGGTAGTGTTGTGTGGAGTTAGTGAGGATCTAGACAGTTATGGAGCTGGAAGATGTGTTTTTATGGAGGCGGATGGGGGAAGATATCAGTTGGTGGAAACCATGTAGGTTTATACTGAGTTGAGGAGAGTCAGTTATAAGTTTGGACTAGTCTAAGTTGACATCTCCTAAGATGAGGGCTTCATAGGGTATGTTGTGGGAAAACCACGATAGGATATGCTTTAGGATGGGCAAATTATTCCCAGGGGGGATATAAATGGAAGCAACAGCAAATTTCTTGTGAGGATTAAGGTAGCAGTTTAGGAAGATAAGCTCAGCTGGGCTGCAGTTAGGGATAGGTGTGGTGAAAGTTGAGAAGTTGAGGCTATTAGAGTAGAGGATGGCTATGCCACCCCCTTTTTTTGGGAATCTATCAGAGCGATAGATATTATAGCCAGGTGGGAGTATTTCGTTGTTAGTGGTATGAGGCTTGAGCCAAGTTTCAGATAAGGAAAGGATGTAAGGGGTGGTATTGGCTATCCAGGTGTGTAGCTCAGTGATTTTGTGTGTAGCTTGGCGATTTTCTTAACTAGGCTTTGAATATTTATTGAGTATATAGACAGGTGTTTAGATAAAGGTGAGTGCTGTAAACGTGGCTGGGGCTGGTGAGAAGTGTGAGGAGAGGGAGAGTTGGTTTTAGATTTGACAGGTTTGTGGCAGTGGGGAGAGGGGAAGGGACCAGGGTTAGGGTGGATGTCCCCAGAGATGAGTAAGTTTTTTTGTGAGAACAGAGAGTGTAGTAATAGGTAAGTGAAGTTTATGTAGCTTTGCTATCGATTTGCAGGTAGGTGGGAGGATTTGAAGTCTAGACAGTTTGTGAAGGCATGTGGTTTGAGAGGTTGAACAAAGCTGGGGAGATAATGAAGGAGGGAGTTGTTCGATGAGTATCATAGGTGTAGGAGGTAGGAGAGCATATGGGTGAGTAGGAAAGGTAGGAGTGATAGGAGGTTGGTGCAGAGAGAAGTAGAAGACATGTAGTGAAAATTAGCAGGTAGCATATTAGGAAATGGGTAGAGAGGTTGTAGGGTGGGGTTAATAGATAAAGGTAGGAAGTGATGTAGTTTAAGTATGATAGAAGTTGGGGTGGGAGTGGTTATTGGCAGGAAGTTGGTAGTGAGTGGATGTTGAGAGAGGAAGGGGTGGGAGTGGTTGGTATAAAGGAAATTGTAATGGGGTGGGTGGGGATGGGGGTAGAGTATGGGAGCAGAGTGAGCCCAAGTGTAGTGAGGACGAACGGAGCAGGGCTAGCCCAGCAGAAAGAGAGAAAGTGCCGAAAAAAAGAAAAAAAAATCAGGAAACAGCACTTGGTTTGTAATGGTAGGGTGAATTCAAGCCTTTTCAGTGGGAAATAAACTAGAATAATGGTGGTCACAACACTTGTATTTGGAACTATAGTCCCGTGCAGGCAAGGGCTGTTAACTGGTAGGCAGCGCATCTGAGTAGGATAAAACAGCACTGTGAACTATAAGTCTTTCTGTTACCTTATTGGACTTTAACTTTGGTTTAGGTGTAATGTACTAGGAGCTAGTTTGCTCAGTGTTGTGCTGCCATCTAGTGGCAGAAAATGAAACCTAGATGCCTAAGCATGAATGGGAAAAAAATTAATAAATAAATAAAAATCGGCTTGGAAGTAGGGGATGGTCCACACAAGTGTGCAAGCCACAAAAGTTATTGAAGAAAACAAGTAAAAGATGCCAAGAACTGTAGGCAGACACCTACACTTTGTTGAGCCTGAGAGGGTATTCCCTGTTGACTGGAGGAAGGGTTTCACTGGTGTCCGATGTCATCCAGAGAAGATTAGGATACAGCAGTCCATAGGAAGGGCAGCCCATCTAATTACGAGTGAATGTCCAAGCTGTAAAAGAAAAAGAAGAACATGAGACACATTAAAGAGTCTGTCAGAGATAGACCCACAAAGAAGAGATAAAACTCATTCATCATTTTTAGGACCTCTAGAAGCCATATAATAAATGGGACTCTGAGGGGCTCTATTAAGGACAAATCCTTTCTTTATTTCTAAACCACTTTCTGCTGTTTTTCTTTACTGGGCTGTTACGTTTAGTGTCTTCCTTTCCAAACATAAAGACAAAGGTGAGCAAATTTTACTTAGTATGAATGTCCTTAAACTGCTCAAACATTACATTGAAAGAGCAAACAGAGAGATAAGATAGTCTGATCATTTTCCCCTCTATGAATGGAACAAAAAATAAGAAACACTCACTGAATGAGCACACCCTTTCCCTTTGGCTAGCCAGCTATGTAGACTTTTGATGTGACACATACAGTAATTACGTTCTGATTTACAGCTAGTGCCTTTCTAAGACTGTATCTGCTCATGGCATTTGTGAAAATAGCTAACACTTTCCCCTCATTTACCAAATAATATACTCTGAATTCTCAGTTTAGTAGTAAGGTAGGGTTTGCCAATGCATTTCTATAAGACATTCTGTCTTATGTTTTCCTTTAACATATAAGCTCATTGAATGCCCTGCTTGGTGCTCTGCTACCAATATTTGTATTTCTGCCATGTTGACCATTCTGATAAACAAAGAACATTTGTTTTATATACACACTGTAACGATTGTT